>NW_028122461.1:0-86432 GCF_965194805.1 Balaenoptera borealis | reverse complement strand
CAGGGAAAGCCCCAGTGGGTATCGTGAATCTCTTTTGACTTGTTAGCATCAACATGTACTTATGCTGCATGTCATTCTGGAAATGGGAAGCTGATGCCACAAGGCTTGTTTTCCCATTTTGAAAGCTCCATCCGGCAGTCTAGAAGATACTTGAAAATCATTGTTGTTCCTGGGGATGTAGTGACTGCCTGCCTGCTGCTGCGAAGAAAATGAGTTTTCCCGAAAGAAACCTTGTGCTTCCAGTTCCTAGTTGGAAGCTCACTCTGCTCTGCTCTATATCTAAACTGAAAGTCAAGGGGAGCACTAGCCTCGAAGTAATGCCCTGATTATCCTGGCAAAACGGGAGGCGTGCAGAAGCTCCATGAGGCCTTCATCGCTGTTCTCTTTTAGTTTCACGGTAGTAAGCTTTCCAAGACTCCTAGAGACCTAACTTCAGCACCCGTTTCGGTATCAGAAAACTGCCTAGAGCCAGGAAGCTCTGGTCCTGCGTGTATGCTGCGTAACAACTTACTATTTGGAGACTGATGGCACAAGGCTTCTTTGCCCATTTGGAAAGCTCCGTTCATGCGGCCTCCTTTATACCTGAAAAGCATTGTTGTTGCCGGGGTTTTCGTAACTGCCTGCATGGTTCTGAGAAGATATTGAGTTTTCCCGTAAGAAACCTTGTGCTTCCAGTTCCTAGTAGGAAGCTCACCCTGCTCTGCTCTATAACTAAAGTGGAAGTCAAGGGGAGAAGTAGCCTCGAAGTAATGCCCTGATTATCCTGGCAAAACGGGAGGCGTGCAGCAGCTCCATGAGGCCTTCATCGCTGTTCTCTTTTAGTTTCACGGTAGTAAGCTTTCCAAGACTCCTAGAGACCTTACTTCAGCACCCGTTTCGGTATCAGAAAACTGTCTACACCCAGGAAGCTCTGGTCCTGCGTGTATGCTGCGTACCAACTTACTATTTGGAGACTGATGGCACAAGGCTTCTTTGCCGATTTGGAAAGCTCCGTTCATGCGGCCTCCATTATAGCTGAAAAGCAATGTTGTTGCCGCGGTTTTAGTCACTGCCTGCATGGTTCTGAGAAGATATTGAGTTTTCCCGTAAGAAACCTTGTGCTTCCAGTTCCTAGTAGGAAGCTCACCCTGCTCTGCTCTATAACTAAAGTGAAAGTCAAGGGGAGCACTAGCCTCGAAGTAATGCCCTGATTATCCTGGCAAAACGGGAGGCGTGCAGCAGCTCCATGAGGCCTTCATCGCTGTTCTCTTTTAGTTTCACGGTAGTAAGCTTTCCAAGACTCCTAGAGACCTTACTTCAGCACCCGTTTGGGTATCAGAAAACTGCCTAGAGCCAGGAAGCTCTGCTCCTGCGTGTATGCTGCATACCAACTTACTATTTGGAGACTGAGGGCACAAGGCTTCTTTGTCCATTTGGAAAGCTCCGTTCATGCGGCCTCCTTTATACCTGAAAAGCATTGTTGTTGCCGCGGTTTTAGTCACTGCCTGCATGGTTCTGAGAAGATATTGAGTTTCCCGTAAGAAACCTTGTGCTTCCAGTTCCTAGTTGGAAGCTCACCCTGCTCTGCTCTATACCTAATGTGAAAGTCAACGTGAGCCCTAGCCTCGAAGGAAGGCCCTGATTTGCCTTGCCAAACGGGAGGCGTGGAGCAGCTCCATGAGGCCTTCTTCACTGTTCTGCTTTAGTTTCACGGTAGATAGCTTTTCAAGACTCCTAGGGACCTTGTTTCAGCACCCGTTTTGCTACCATTATACTGAGTAGAGCCAGGAAGCTCAGGGCCACGTAAGCAACTTCAGCCCCTTAGGCCTTTTGGAACACTCTGGTGTTAGCTAGATAAAGGCAACACACTGCACTCTTACTTGGGAGAGCCAGATTACCTCAGCTCTACACAGGATTCAGGAACACACTTCGAGACTGTCCGCCATTAAATGGATGTAACCTCATTCCGCTAGTTGAACTCTATTGAGAAAAACACTCTCTACTAATCCCTTTTCACCTTTTACACTTAGAGTCACGCATCCTCAAGGAGGTGGTCGGTTTGCATTCCAAGTACAATTTAAGCACGGTTCTTGGTGTAACACTGTAGGTCTTTGGAAGATCCACAGGCCCCTAAGTCTCCCTCACGCATCCTTTGTTTAGGCACTTGGCTGCACGCAGAAAAGCGGTCGTAGAAAAAAGTTGAATCAGGGAAAGCCCCAGTGGGTATCGTGAATCTCTTTTGACTTGTTAGCATCAACATGTACTTATGCTGCGTGTCAATCTGAAAATGGGAAACTGATGCCACAACGCTTGTGTTCCCATTTTGAAAGCTTCATCATGCAGTCTAGAAGATACCTGAAAAGCATGGTTGTTGCTGGGGATTTAGTCACTGCCTGTCGGCTTCTGAGAAGAAAATGAGTTTTCCCGAAAGGACCTTGTGCTTCCAGTTCCTAGTTGGAAGCTCACCCTGCTCTCCTCTATACCAAAAGTGGAAGTCAACGTGAGCACTAACCTAAAAGAAAGGCCCTGATTATCCTTGCAAATCGGGAGGCATGCAGCAGCTCCATGAGGCCTTCCTCGCTGTTCTGCTTTAGTTTAACGGTAGTAAGCTTTCCAAGACTCCTAGGCACCTTGCTTCACCACCCGTTTTGGTATCAGAAAACTGCCTAAAGCCAGGAAGCTCTGGTGCTGCGTGTATGCTGCGTATCAACCTAGAAATTGGAGACTGATGGCACAAGGCTTGTTTTCCCATTAGGAAGGCTCCGTTCATGCGGCCTCCTTTATACCTAAAAAGCATTGCTGTTGCTGGGGATGTAGTCACTGCCTGCCTGCTGCTGCGAAGAAAATGAGTTTTCCCGAAAGAAACCTTGTGCTTCCAGTTCCTAGTTGGAAGCTCACTCTGCTCTGCTCTATATCTAAACTGAAAGTCAAGGGGAGCACTAGCCTCGAAGTAATGCCCTGATTATCCTGGCAAAACGGGAGGCGTGCAGCAGCTCCATGAGGCCTTCATCGCTGTTCTCTTTTAGTTTCACGGTAGTAAGCTTTCCAAGACTCCTAGAGACCTTACTTCAGCACCCGTTTGGGTATCAGAAAACTGCCTAGAGCCAGGAAGCTGTGCTCCTGCGTGTATGCTGCATACCAACTTACTATTTGGAGACTGAGGGCACAAGGCTTCTTTGCCCATTTGGAAAGCTCCGTTCATGCGGCCTCCTTTATACCTGAAAAGCATTGTTGTTGCCGCGGTTTTAGTCACTGCCTGCATGGTTCTGAGAAGATATTGAGTTTCCCGTAAGAAACCTTGTGCTTCCAGTTCCTAGTTGGAAGCTCACCCTGCTCTGCTCTATACCTAATGTGAAAGTCAACGTGAGCCCTAGCCTCGAAGGAAGGCCCTGATTTGCCTTGCCAAACGGGAGGCGTGGAGCAGCTCCATGAGGCCTTCTTCACTGTTCTGCTTTAGTTTCACGGTAGATAGCTTTTCAAGACTCCTAGGGACCTTGTTTCAGCACCCGTTTTGCTACCATTATACTGAGTAGAGCCAGGAAGCTCAGGGCCACGTAAGCAACTTCAGCCCCTTAGGCCTTTTGGAACACTCTGGTGTTAGCTAGATAAAGGCAACACACTGCACTCTTACTTGGGAGAGCCAGATTACCTCAGCTCTACACAGGATTCAGGAACACACTTCGAGACTGTCCGCCATTAAATGGATGTAACCTCATTCCGCTAGTTGAACTCTATTGAGAAAAACACTCTCTACTAATCCCTTTTCACCTTTTACACTTAGCGTCACGCATCCTCAAGGAGGTGGTCGGTTTGCATTCCAAGTACAATTTAAGCACAGTTCTTGGTGTAACACTGTAGGTCTTTGGAAGATCCACAGGCCCCTATGTCTCCCTCGCGCATCCTTTGTTTAGGCACTTGGCTGCACGCAGAAAAGCGGTCGTAGAAAAATGTTGAATCAGGGAAAGCCCCAGTGGGTATCGTGAATCTCTTTTGACTTGTTAGCATCAACATGTACTTATGCTGCATGTCATTCTGGAAATGGGAAGCTGATGCCACAAGGCTTGTTTTCCCATTTTGAAAGCTCCATCCGGCAGTCTAGAAGACACTTGAAAATCATTGTTGTTCCTGGGGATGTAGTGACTGCCTGCCTGCTGCTGCGAAGAAAATGAGTTTTCCCGAAAGAAACCTTGTGCTTCCAGTTCCTAGTTGGAAGCTCACTCTGCTCTGCTCTATATCTAAACTGAAAGTCAAGGGGAGCACTAGCCTCGAAGTAATGCCCTGATTATCCTGGCAAAACGGGAGGCGTGCAGAAGCTCCATGAGGCCTTCATCGCTGTTCTCTTTTAGTTTCACGGTAGTAAGCTTTCCAAGACTCCTAGAGACCTTACTTCAGCACCCGTTTCGGTATCAGAAAACTGCCTAGAGCCAGGAAGCTCTGGTCCTGCGTGTATGCTGCGTACCAACTTACTATTTGGAGACTGATGGCACAAGGCTTCTTTGCCCATTTGGAAAGCTCCGTTCATGCGGCCTCCTTTATACCTGAAAAGCATTGTTGTTGCCGGGGTTTTAGTCACTGCCTGCATGGTTCCGAGAAGATATTCAGTTTTCCCAAAGAAACCTGGTGCTTCCAGTTCCTAGTTGGAAGCTCACCCTGCTCTGCTCTATAACTAAAGTGAAAGTCAAGGGGAGCACTAGCCTCGAAGTAATGCCCTGATTATCCTGGCAAAACGGGAGGCGTGCAGCAGCTCCATGAGGCCTTCATCGCTGTTCTCTTTTAGTTTCACGGTAGTAAGCTTTCCAAGACTCCTAGAGACCTTACTTCAGCACCCGTTTCGGGATCAGAAAACTGTCTACACCCAGGAAGCTCTGGTCCTGCGTGTATGCTGCGTACCAACTTACTATTTGGAGACTGATGGCACAAGGCTTCTTTGCCGATTTGGAAAGCTCCGTTCATGCGGCCTCCATTATAGCTGAAAAGCAATGTTGTTGCCGCGGTTTTAGTCACTGCCTGCATGGTTCTGAGAAGATATTGAGTTTTCCCGTAAGAAACCTTGTGCTTCCAGTTCCTAGTAGGAAGCTCACCCTGCTCTGCTCTATAACTAAAGTGAAAGTCAAGGGGAGCACTAGCCTCGAAGTAATGCCCTGATTATCCTGGCAAAACGGGAGGCGTGCAGCAGCTCCATGAGGCCTTCATCGCTGTTCTCTTTTAGTTTCACGGTAGTAAGCTTTCCAAGACTCCTAGAGACCTTACTTCAGCACCCGTTTGGGTATCAGAAAACTGCCTAGAGCCAGGAAGCTCTGCTCCTGCGTGTATGCTGCATACCAACTTACTATTTGGAGACTGAGGGCACAAGGCTTCTTTGTCCATTTGGAAAGCTCCGTTCATGCGGCCTCCTTTATACCTGAAAAGCATTGTTGTTGCCGCGGTTTTAGTCACTGCCTGCATGGTTCTGAGAAGATATTGAGTTTCCCGTAAGAAACCTTGTGCTTCCAGTTCCTAGTTGGAAGCTCACCCTGCTCTGCTCTATACCTAATGTGAAAGTCAACGTGAGCCCTAGCCTCGAAGGAAGGCCCTGATTTGCCTTGCCAAACGGGAGGCGTGGAGCAGCTCCATGAGGCCTTCTTCACTGTTCTGCTTTAGTTTCACGGTAGATAGCTTTTCAAGACTCCTAGGGACCTTGTTTCAGCACCCGTTTTGCTACCATTATACTGAGTAGAGCCAGGAAGCTCAGGGCCACGTAAGCAACTTCAGCCCCTTAGGCCTTTTGGAACACTCTGGTGTTAGCTAGATAAAGGCAACACACTGCACTCTTACTTGGGAGAGCCAGATTACCTCAGCTCTACACAGGATTCAGGAACACACTTCGAGACTGTCCGCCATTAAATGGATGTAACCTCATTCCGCTAGTTGAACTCTATTGAGAAAAACACTCTCTACTAATCCCTTTTCACCTTTTACACTTAGAGTCACGCATCCTCAAGGAGGTGGTCGGTTTGCATTCCAAGTACAATTTAAGCACGGTTCTTGGTGTAACACTGTAGGTCTTTGGAAGATCCACAGGCCCCTAAGTCTCCCTCACGCATCCTTTGTTTAGGCACTTGGCTGCACGCAGAAAAGCGGTCGTAGAAAAAAGTTGAATCAGGGAAAGCCCCAGTGGGTATCGTGAATCTCTTTTGACTTGTTAGCATCAACATGTACTTATGCTGCGTGTCAATCTGAAAATGGGAAACTGATGCCACAACGCTTGTGTTCCCATTTTGAAAGCTTCATCATGCAGTCTAGAAGACACCTGAAAAGCATGGTTGTTGCTGGGGATTTAGTCACTGCCTGTCGGCTTCTGAGAAGAAAATGAGTTTTCCCGAAAGGACCTTGTGCTTCCAGTTCCTAGTTGGAAGCTCACCCTGCTCTCCTCTATACCAAAAGTGGAAGTCAACGTGAGCACTAACCTAAAAGAAAGGCCCTGATTATCCTTGCAAATCGGGAGGCATGCAGCAGCTCCATGAGGCCTTCCTCGCTGTTCTGCTTTAGTTTAACGGTAGTAAGCTTTCCAAGACTCCTAGGCACCTTGCTTCACCACCCGTTTTGGTATCAGAAAACTGCCTAAAGCCAGGAAGCTCTGGTGCTGCGTGTATGCTGCGTATCAACCTAGAAATTGGAGACTGATGGCACAAGGCTTGTTTTCCCATTAGGAAGGCTCCGTTCATGCGGCCTCCTTTATACCTAAAAAGCATTGTTGTTGCCGGGGATGTAGTCACTGCCTGCCTGCTGCTGCGAAGAAAATGAGTTTTCCCGAAAGAAACCTTGTGCTTCCAGTTCCTAGTTGGAAGCTCACTCTGCTCTGCTCTATATCTAAACTGAAAGTCAAGGGGAGCACTAGCCTCGAAGTAATGCCCTGATTATCCTGGCAAAACGGGAGGCGTGCAGCAGCTCCATGAGGCCTTCATCGCTGTTCTCTTTTAGTTTCACGGTAGTAAGCTTTCCAAGACTCCTAGAGACCTTACTTCAGCACCCGTTTGGGTATCAGAAAACTGCCTAGAGCCAGGAAGCTGTGCTCCTGCGTGTATGCTGCATACCAACTTACTATTTGGAGACTGAGGGCACAAGGCTTCTTTGCCCATTTGGAAAGCTCCGTTCATGCGGCCTCCTTTATACCTGAAAAGCATTGTTGTTGCCGCGGTTTTAGTCACTGCCTGCATGGTTCTGAGAAGATATTGAGTTTCCCGTAAGAAACCTTGTGCTTCCAGTTCCTAGTTGGAAGCTCACCCTGCTCTGCTCTATACCTAATGTGAAAGTCAACGTGAGCCCTAGCCTCGAAGGAAGGCCCTGATTTGCCTTGCCAAATGGGAGGCGTGGAGCAGCTCCATGAGGCCTTCTTCACTGTTCTGCTTTAGTTTCACGGTAGATAGCTTTTCAAGACTCCTAGGGACCTTGTTTCAGCACCCGTTTTGCTACCATTATACTGAGTAGAGCCAGGAAGCTCAGGGCCACGTAAGCAACTTCAGCCCCTTAGGCCTTTTGGAACACTCTGGTGTTAGCTAGATAAAGGCAACACACTGCACTCTTACTTGGGAGAGCCAGATTACCTCAGCTCTACACAGGATTCAGGAACACACTTCGAGACTGTCCGCCATTAAATGGATGTAACCTCATTCCGCTAGTTGAACTCTATTGAGAAAAACACTCTCTACTAATCCCTTTTCACCTTTTACACTTAGCGTCACGCATCCTCAAGGAGGTGGTCGGTTTGCATTCCAAGTACAATTTAAGCACAGTTCTTGGTGTAACACTGTAGGTCTTTGGAAGATCCACAGGCCCCTATGTCTCCCTCGCGCATCCTTTGTTTAGGCACTTGGCTGCATGCAGAAAAGCGGTCGTAGAAAAATGTTGAATCAGGGAAAGCCCCAGTGGGTATCGTGAATCTCTTTTGACTTGTTAGCATCAACATGTACTTATGCTGCATGTCATTCTGGAAATGGGAAGCTGATGCCACAAGGCTTGTTTTCCCATTTTGAAAGCTCCATCCGGCAGTCTAGAAGATACTTGAAAATCATTGTTGTTCCTGGGGATGTAGTGACTGCCTGCCTGCTGCTGCGAAGAAAATGAGTTTTCCCGAAAGAAACCTTGTGCTTCCAGTTCCTAGTTGGAAGCTCACTCTGCTCTGCTCTATATCTAAACTGAAAGTCAAGGGGAGCACTAGCCTCGAAGTAATGCCCTGATTATCCTGGCAAAACGGGAGGCGTGCAGAAGCTCCATGAGGCCTTCATCGCTGTTCTCTTTTAGTTTCACGGTAGTAAGCTTTCCAAGACTCCTAGAGACCTAACTTCAGCACCCGTTTCGGTATCAGAAAACTGCCTAGAGCCAGGAAGCTCTGGTCCTGCGTGTATGCTGCGTAACAACTTACTATTTGGAGACTGATGGCACAAGGCTTCTTTGCCCATTTGGAAAGCTCCGTTCATGCGGCCTCCTTTATACCTGAAAAGCATTGTTGTTGCCGGGGTTTTCGTAACTGCCTGCATGGTTCTGAGAAGATATTGAGTTTTCCCGTAAGAAACCTTGTGCTTCCAGTTCCTAGTAGGAAGCTCACCCTGCTCTGCTCTATAACTAAAGTGGAAGTCAAGGGGAGAAGTAGCCTCGAAGTAATGCCCTGATTATCCTGGCAAAACGGGAGGCGTGCAGCAGCTCCATGAGGCCTTCATCGCTGTTCTCTTTTAGTTTCACGGTAGTAAGCTTTCCAAGACTCCTAGAGACCTTACTTCAGCACCCGTTTCGGTATCAGAAAACTGTCTACACCCAGGAAGCTCTGGTCCTGCGTGTATGCTGCGTACCAACTTACTATTTGGAGACTGATGGCACAAGGCTTCTTTGCCGATTTGGAAAGCTCCGTTCATGCGGCCTCCATTATAGCTGAAAAGCAATGTTGTTGCCGCGGTTTTAGTCACTGCCTGCATGGTTCTGAGAAGATATTGAGTTTTCCCGTAAGAAACCTTGTGCTTCCAGTTCCTAGTAGGAAGCTCACCCTGCTCTGCTCTATAACTAAAGTGAAAGTCAAGGGGAGCACTAGCCTCGAAGTAATGCCCTGATTATCCTGGCAAAACGGGAGGCGTGCAGCAGCTCCATGAGGCCTTCATCGCTGTTCTCTTTTAGTTTCACGGTAGTAAGCTTTCCAAGACTCCTAGAGACCTTACTTCAGCACCCGTTTGGGTATCAGAAAACTGCCTAGAGCCAGGAAGCTCTGCTCCTGCGTGTATGCTGCATACCAACTTACTATTTGGAGACTGAGGGCACAAGGCTTCTTTGTCCATTTGGAAAGCTCCGTTCATGCGGCCTCCTTTATACCTGAAAAGCATTGTTGTTGCCGCGGTTTTAGTCACTGCCTGCATGGTTCTGAGAAGATATTGAGTTTCCCGTAAGAAACCTTGTGCTTCCAGTTCCTAGTTGGAAGCTCACCCTGCTCTGCTCTATACCTAATGTGAAAGTCAACGTGAGCCCTAGCCTCGAAGGAAGGCCCTGATTTGCCTTGCCAAACGGGAGGCGTGGAGCAGCTCCATGAGGCCTTCTTCACTGTTCTGCTTTAGTTTCACGGTAGATAGCTTTTCAAGACTCCTAGGGACCTTGTTTCAGCACCCGTTTTGCTACCATTATACTGAGTAGAGCCAGGAAGCTCAGGGCCACGTAAGCAACTTCAGCCCCTTAGGCCTTTTGGAACACTCTGGTGTTAGCTAGATAAAGGCAACACACTGCACTCTTACTTGGGAGAGCCAGATTACCTCAGCTCTACACAGGATTCAGGAACACACTTCGAGACTGTCCGCCATTAAATGGATGTAACCTCATTCCGCTAGTTGAACTCTATTGAGAAAAACACTCTCTACTAATCCCTTTTCACCTTTTACACTTAGAGTCACGCATCCTCAAGGAGGTGGTCGGTTTGCATTCCAAGTACAATTTAAGCACGGTTCTTGGTGTAACACTGTAGGTCTTTGGAAGATCCACAGGCCCCTAAGTCTCCCTCACGCATCCTTTGTTTAGGCACTTGGCTGCACGCAGAAAAGCGGTCGTAGAAAAAAGTTGAATCAGGGAAAGCCCCAGTGGGTATCGTGAATCTCTTTTGACTTGTTAGCATCAACATGTACTTATGCTGCGTGTCAATCTGAAAATGGGAAACTGATGCCACAACGCTTGTGTTCCCATTTTGAAAGCTTCATCATGCAGTCTAGAAGATACCTGAAAAGCATGGTTGTTGCTGGGGATTTAGTCACTGCCTGTCGGCTTCTGAGAAGAAAATGAGTTTTCCCGAAAGGACCTTGTGCTTCCAGTTCCTAGTTGGAAGCTCACCCTGCTCTCCTCTATACCAAAAGTGGAAGTCAACGTGAGCACTAACCTAAAAGAAAGGCCCTGATTATCCTTGCAAATCGGGAGGCATGCAGCAGCTCCATGAGGCCTTCCTCGCTGTTCTGCTTTAGTTTAACGGTAGTAAGCTTTCCAAGACTCCTAGGCACCTTGCTTCACCACCCGTTTTGGTATCAGAAAACTGCCTAAAGCCAGGAAGCTCTGGTGCTGCGTGTATGCTGCGTATCAACCTAGAAATTGGAGACTGATGGCACAAGGCTTGTTTTCCCATTAGGAAGGCTCCGTTCATGCGGCCTCCTTTATACCTAAAAAGCATTGCTGTTGCTGGGGATGTAGTCACTGCCTGCCTGCTGCTGCGAAGAAAATGAGTTTTCCCGAAAGAAACCTTGTGCTTCCAGTTCCTAGTTGGAAGCTCACTCTGCTCTGCTCTATATCTAAACTGAAAGTCAAGGGGAGCACTAGCCTCGAAGTAATGCCCTGATTATCCTGGCAAAACGGGAGGCGTGCAGCAGCTCCATGAGGCCTTCATCGCTGTTCTCTTTTAGTTTCACGGTAGTAAGCTTTCCAAGACTCCTAGAGACCTTACTTCAGCACCCGTTTGGGTATCAGAAAACTGCCTAGAGCCAGGAAGCTGTGCTCCTGCGTGTATGCTGCATACCAACTTACTATTTGGAGACTGAGGGCACAAGGCTTCTTTGCCCATTTGGAAAGCTCCGTTCATGCGGCCTCCTTTATACCTGAAAAGCATTGTTGTTGCCGCGGTTTTAGTCACTGCCTGCATGGTTCTGAGAAGATATTGAGTTTCCCGTAAGAAACCTTGTGCTTCCAGTTCCTAGTTGGAAGCTCACCCTGCTCTGCTCTATACCTAATGTGAAAGTCAACGTGAGCCCTAGCCTCGAAGGAAGGCCCTGATTTGCCTTGCCAAACGGGAGGCGTGGAGCAGCTCCATGAGGCCTTCTTCACTGTTCTGCTTTAGTTTCACGGTAGATAGCTTTTCAAGACTCCTAGGGACCTTGTTTCAGCACCCGTTTTGCTACCATTATACTGAGTAGAGCCAGGAAGCTCAGGGCCACGTAAGCAACTTCAGCCCCTTAGGCCTTTTGGAACACTCTGGTGTTAGCTAGATAAAGGCAACACACTGCACTCTTACTTGGGAGAGCCAGATTACCTCAGCTCTACACAGGATTCAGGAACACACTTCGAGACTGTCCGCCATTAAATGGATGTAACCTCATTCCGCTAGTTGAACTCTATTGAGAAAAACACTCTCTACTAATCCCTTTTCACCTTTTACACTTAGCGTCACGCATCCTCAAGGAGGTGGTCGGTTTGCATTCCAAGTACAATTTAAGCACAGTTCTTGGTGTAACACTGTAGGTCTTTGGAAGATCCACAGGCCCCTATGTCTCCCTCGCGCATCCTTTGTTTAGGCACTTGGCTGCACGCAGAAAAGCGGTCGTAGAAAAATGTTGAATCAGGGAAAGCCCCAGTGGGTATCGTGAATCTCTTTTGACTTGTTAGCATCAACATGTACTTATGCTGCATGTCATTCTGGAAATGGGAAGCTGATGCCACAAGGCTTGTTTTCCCATTTTGAAAGCTCCATCCGGCAGTCTAGAAGACACTTGAAAATCATTGTTGTTCCTGGGGATGTAGTGACTGCCTGCCTGCTGCTGCGAAGAAAATGAGTTTTCCCGAAAGAAACCTTGTGCTTCCAGTTCCTAGTTGGAAGCTCACTCTGCTCTGCTCTATATCTAAACTGAAAGTCAAGGGGAGCACTAGCCTCGAAGTAATGCCCTGATTATCCTGGCAAAACGGGAGGCGTGCAGAAGCTCCATGAGGCCTTCATCGCTGTTCTCTTTTAGTTTCACGGTAGTAAGCTTTCCAAGACTCCTAGAGACCTTACTTCAGCACCCGTTTCGGTATCAGAAAACTGCCTAGAGCCAGGAAGCTCTGGTCCTGCGTGTATGCTGCGTACCAACTTACTATTTGGAGACTGATGGCACAAGGCTTCTTTGCCCATTTGGAAAGCTCCGTTCATGCGGCCTCCTTTATACCTGAAAAGCATTGTTGTTGCCGGGGTTTTAGTCACTGCCTGCATGGTTCCGAGAAGATATTCAGTTTTCCCAAAGAAACCTGGTGCTTCCAGTTCCTAGTTGGAAGCTCACCCTGCTCTGCTCTATAACTAAAGTGAAAGTCAAGGGGAGCACTAGCCTCGAAGTAATGCCCTGATTATCCTGGCAAAACGGGAGGCGTGCAGCAGCTCCATGAGGCCTTCATCGCTGTTCTCTTTTAGTTTCACGGTAGTAAGCTTTCCAAGACTCCTAGAGACCTTACTTCAGCACCCGTTTCGGGATCAGAAAACTGTCTACACCCAGGAAGCTCTGGTCCTGCGTGTATGCTGCGTACCAACTTACTATTTGGAGACTGATGGCACAAGGCTTCTTTGCCGATTTGGAAAGCTCCGTTCATGCGGCCTCCATTATAGCTGAAAAGCAATGTTGTTGCCGCGGTTTTAGTCACTGCCTGCATGGTTCTGAGAAGATATTGAGTTTTCCCGTAAGAAACCTTGTGCTTCCAGTTCCTAGTAGGAAGCTCACCCTGCTCTGCTCTATAACTAAAGTGAAAGTCAAGGGGAGCACTAGCCTCGAAGTAATGCCCTGATTATCCTGGCAAAACGGGAGGCGTGCAGCAGCTCCATGAGGCCTTCATCGCTGTTCTCTTTTAGTTTCACGGTAGTAAGCTTTCCAAGACTCCTAGAGACCTTACTTCAGCTCCCGTTTGGGTATCAGAAAACTGCCTAGAGCCAGGAAGCTCTGCTCCTGCGTGTATGCTGCATACCAACTTACTATTTGGAGACTGAGGGCACAAGGCTTCTTTGTCCATTTGGAAAGCTCCGTTCATGCGGCCTCCTTTATACCTGAAAAGCATTGTTGTTGCCGCGGTTTTAGTCACTGCCTGCATGGTTCTGAGAAGATATTGAGTTTCCCGTAAGAAACCTTGTGCTTCCAGTTCCTAGTTGGAAGCTCACCCTGCTCTGCTCTATACCTAATGTGAAAGTCAACGTGAGCCCTAGCCTCGAAGGAAGGCCCTGATTTGCCTTGCCAAACGGGAGGCGTGGAGCAGCTCCATGAGGCCTTCTTCACTGTTCTGCTTTAGTTTCACGGTAGATAGCTTTTCAAGACTCCTAGGGACCTTGTTTCAGCACCCGTTTTGCTACCATTATACTGAGTAGAGCCAGGAAGCTCAGGGCCACGTAAGCAACTTCAGCCCCTTAGGCCTTTTGGAACACTCTGGTGTTAGCTAGATAAAGGCAACACACTGCACTCTTACTTGGGAGAGCCAGATTACCTCAGCTCTACACAGGATTCAGGAACACACTTCGAGACTGTCCGCCATTAAATGGATGTAACCTCATTCCGCTAGTTGAACTCTATTGAGAAAAACACTCTCTACTAATCCCTTTTCACCTTTTACACTTAGAGTCACGCATCCTCAAGGAGGTGGTCGGTTTGCATTCCAAGTACAATTTAAGCACGGTTCTTGGTGTAACACTGTAGGTCTTTGGAAGATCCACAGGCCCCTAAGTCTCCCTCACGCATCCTTTGTTTAGGCACTTGGCTGCACGCAGAAAAGCGGTCGTAGAAAAAAGTTGAATCAGGGAAAGCCCCAGTGGGTATCGTGAATCTCTTTTGACTTGTTAGCATCAACATGTACTTATGCTGCGTGTCAATCTGAAAATGGGAAACTGATGCCACAACGCTTGTGTTCCCATTTTGAAAGCTTCATCATGCAGTCTAGAAGACACCTGAAAAGCATGGTTGTTGCTGGGGATTTAGTCACTGCCTGTCGGCTTCTGAGAAGAAAATGAGTTTTCCCGAAAGGACCTTGTGCTTCCAGTTCCTAGTTGGAAGCTCACCCTGCTCTCCTCTATACCAAAAGTGGAAGTCAACGTGAGCACTAACCTAAAAGAAAGGCCCTGATTATCCTTGCAAATCGGGAGGCATGCAGCAGCTCCATGAGGCCTTCCTCGCTGTTCTGCTTTAGTTTAACGGTAGTAAGCTTTCCAAGACTCCTAGGCACCTTGCTTCACCACCCGTTTTGGTATCAGAAAACTGCCTAAAGCCAGGAAGCTCTGGTGCTGCGTGTATGCTGCGTATCAACCTAGAAATTGGAGACTGATGGCACAAGGCTTGTTTTCCCATTAGGAAGGCTCCGTTCATGCGGCCTCCTTTATACCTAAAAAGCATTGTTGTTGCCGGGGATGTAGTCACTGCCTGCCTGCTGCTGCGAAGAAAATGAGTTTTCCCGAAAGAAACCTTGTGCTTCCAGTTCCTAGTTGGAAGCTCACTCTGCTCTGCTCTATATCTAAACTGAAAGTCAAGGGGAGCACTAGCCTCGAAGTAATGCCCTGATTATCCTGGCAAAACGGGAGGCGTGCAGCAGCTCCATGAGGCCTTCATCGCTGTTCTCTTTTAGTTTCACGGTAGTAAGCTTTCCAAGACTCCTAGAGACCTTACTTCAGCACCCGTTTGGGTATCAGAAAACTGCCTAGAGCCAGGAAGCTGTGCTCCTGCGTGTATGCTGCATACCAACTTACTATTTGGAGACTGAGGGCACAAGGCTTCTTTGCCCATTTGGAAAGCTCCGTTCATGCGGCCTCCTTTATACCTGAAAAGCATTGTTGTTGCCGCGGTTTTAGTCACTGCCTGCATGGTTCTGAGAAGATATTGAGTTTCCCGTAAGAAACCTTGTGCTTCCAGTTCCTAGTTGGAAGCTCACCCTGCTCTGCTCTATACCTAATGTGAAAGTCAACGTGAGCCCTAGCCTCGAAGGAAGGCCCTGATTTGCCTTGCCAAATGGGAGGCGTGGAGCAGCTCCATGAGGCCTTCTTCACTGTTCTGCTTTAGTTTCACGGTAGATAGCTTTTCAAGACTCCTAGGGACCTTGTTTCAGCACCCGTTTTGCTACCATTATACTGAGTAGAGCCAGGAAGCTCAGGGCCACGTAAGCAACTTCAGCCCCTTAGGCCTTTTGGAACACTCTGGTGTTAGCTAGATAAAGGCAACACACTGCACTCTTACTTGGGAGAGCCAGATTACCTCAGCTCTACACAGGATTCAGGAACACACTTCGAGACTGTCCGCCATTAAATGGATGTAACCTCATTCCGCTAGTTGAACTCTATTGAGAAAAACACTCTCTACTAATCCCTTTTCACCTTTTACACTTAGCGTCACGCATCCTCAAGGAGGTGGTCGGTTTGCATTCCAAGTACAATTTAAGCACAGTTCTTGGTGTAACACTGTAGGTCTTTGGAAGATCCACAGGCCCCTATGTCTCCCTCGCGCATCCTTTGTTTAGGCACTTGGCTGCATGCAGAAAAGCGGTCGTAGAAAAATGTTGAATCAGGGAAAGCCCCAGTGGGTATCGTGAATCTCTTTTGACTTGTTAGCATCAACATGTACTTATGCTGCATGTCATTCTGGAAATGGGAAGCTGATGCCACAAGGCTTGTTTTCCCATTTTGAAAGCTCCATCCGGCAGTCTAGAAGATACTTGAAAATCATTGTTGTTCCTGGGGATGTAGTGACTGCCTGCCTGCTGCTGCGAAGAAAATGAGTTTTCCCGAAAGAAACCTTGTGCTTCCAGTTCCTAGTTGGAAGCTCACTCTGCTCTGCTCTATATCTAAACTGAAAGTCAAGGGGAGCACTAGCCTCGAAGTAATGCCCTGATTATCCTGGCAAAACGGGAGGCGTGCAGAAGCTCCATGAGGCCTTCATCGCTGTTCTCTTTTAGTTTCACGGTAGTAAGCTTTCCAAGACTCCTAGAGACCTAACTTCAGCACCCGTTTCGGTATCAGAAAACTGCCTAGAGCCAGGAAGCTCTGGTCCTGCGTGTATGCTGCGTAACAACTTACTATTTGGAGACTGATGGCACAAGGCTTCTTTGCCCATTTGGAAAGCTCCGTTCATGCGGCCTCCTTTATACCTGAAAAGCATTGTTGTTGCCGGGGTTTTCGTAACTGCCTGCATGGTTCTGAGAAGATATTGAGTTTTCCCGTAAGAAACCTTGTGCTTCCAGTTCCTAGTAGGAAGCTCACCCTGCTCTGCTCTATAACTAAAGTGGAAGTCAAGGGGAGAAGTAGCCTCGAAGTAATGCCCTGATTATCCTGGCAAAACGGGAGGCGTGCAGCAGCTCCATGAGGCCTTCATCGCTGTTCTCTTTTAGTTTCACGGTAGTAAGCTTTCCAAGACTCCTAGAGACCTTACTTCAGCACCCGTTTCGGTATCAGAAAACTGTCTACACCCAGGAAGCTCTGGTCCTGCGTGTATGCTGCGTACCAACTTACTATTTGGAGACTGATGGCACAAGGCTTCTTTGCCGATTTGGAAAGCTCCGTTCATGCGGCCTCCATTATAGCTGAAAAGCAATGTTGTTGCCGCGGTTTTAGTCACTGCCTGCATGGTTCTGAGAAGATATTGAGTTTTCCCGTAAGAAACCTTGTGCTTCCAGTTCCTAGTAGGAAGCTCACCCTGCTCTGCTCTATAACTAAAGTGAAAGTCAAGGGGAGCACTAGCCTCGAAGTAATGCCCTGATTATCCTGGCAAAACGGGAGGCGTGCAGCAGCTCCATGAGGCCTTCATCGCTGTTCTCTTTTAGTTTCACGGTAGTAAGCTTTCCAAGACTCCTAGAGACCTTACTTCAGCACCCGTTTGGGTATCAGAAAACTGCCTAGAGCCAGGAAGCTCTGCTCCTGCGTGTATGCTGCATACCAACTTACTATTTGGAGACTGAGGGCACAAGGCTTCTTTGTCCATTTGGAAAGCTCCGTTCATGCGGCCTCCTTTATACCTGAAAAGCATTGTTGTTGCCGCGGTTTTAGTCACTGCCTGCATGGTTCTGAGAAGATATTGAGTTTCCCGTAAGAAACCTTGTGCTTCCAGTTCCTAGTTGGAAGCTCACCCTGCTCTGCTCTATACCTAATGTGAAAGTCAACGTGAGCCCTAGCCTCGAAGGAAGGCCCTGATTTGCCTTGCCAAACGGGAGGCGTGGAGCAGCTCCATGAGGCCTTCTTCACTGTTCTGCTTTAGTTTCACGGTAGATAGCTTTTCAAGACTCCTAGGGACCTTGTTTCAGCACCCGTTTTGCTACCATTATACTGAGTAGAGCCAGGAAGCTCAGGGCCACGTAAGCAACTTCAGCCCCTTAGGCCTTTTGGAACACTCTGGTGTTAGCTAGATAAAGGCAACACACTGCACTCTTACTTGGGAGAGCCAGATTACCTCAGCTCTACACAGGATTCAGGAACACACTTCGAGACTGTCCGCCATTAAATGGATGTAACCTCATTCCGCTAGTTGAACTCTATTGAGAAAAACACTCTCTACTAATCCCTTTTCACCTTTTACACTTAGAGTCACGCATCCTCAAGGAGGTGGTCGGTTTGCATTCCAAGTACAATTTAAGCACGGTTCTTGGTGTAACACTGTAGGTCTTTGGAAGATCCACAGGCCCCTAAGTCTCCCTCACGCATCCTTTGTTTAGGCACTTGGCTGCACGCAGAAAAGCGGTCGTAGAAAAAAGTTGAATCAGGGAAAGCCCCAGTGGGTATCGTGAATCTCTTTTGACTTGTTAGCATCAACATGTACTTATGCTGCGTGTCAATCTGAAAATGGGAAACTGATGCCACAACGCTTGTGTTCCCATTTTGAAAGCTTCATCATGCAGTCTAGAAGATACCTGAAAAGCATGGTTGTTGCTGGGGATTTAGTCACTGCCTGTCGGCTTCTGAGAAGAAAATGAGTTTTCCCGAAAGGACCTTGTGCTTCCAGTTCCTAGTTGGAAGCTCACCCTGCTCTCCTCTATACCAAAAGTGGAAGTCAACGTGAGCACTAACCTAAAAGAAAGGCCCTGATTATCCTTGCAAATCGGGAGGCATGCAGCAGCTCCATGAGGCCTTCCTCGCTGTTCTGCTTTAGTTTAACGGTAGTAAGCTTTCCAAGACTCCTAGGCACCTTGCTTCACCACCCGTTTTGGTATCAGAAAACTGCCTAAAGCCAGGAAGCTCTGGTGCTGCGTGTATGCTGCGTATCAACCTAGAAATTGGAGACTGATGGCACAAGGCTTGTTTTCCCATTAGGAAGGCTCCGTTCATGCGGCCTCCTTTATACCTAAAAAGCATTGCTGTTGCTGGGGATGTAGTCACTGCCTGCCTGCTGCTGCGAAGAAAATGAGTTTTCCCGAAAGAAACCTTGTGCTTCCAGTTCCTAGTTGGAAGCTCACTCTGCTCTGCTCTATATCTAAACTGAAAGTCAAGGGGAGCACTAGCCTCGAAGTAATGCCCTGATTATCCTGGCAAAACGGGAGGCGTGCAGCAGCTCCATGAGGCCTTCATCGCTGTTCTCTTTTAGTTTCACGGTAGTAAGCTTTCCAAGACTCCTAGAGACCTTACTTCAGCACCCGTTTGGGTATCAGAAAACTGCCTAGAGCCAGGAAGCTGTGCTCCTGCGTGTATGCTGCATACCAACTTACTATTTGGAGACTGAGGGCACAAGGCTTCTTTGCCCATTTGGAAAGCTCCGTTCATGCGGCCTCCTTTATACCTGAAAAGCATTGTTGTTGCCGCGGTTTTAGTCACTGCCTGCATGGTTCTGAGAAGATATTGAGTTTCCCGTAAGAAACCTTGTGCTTCCAGTTCCTAGTTGGAAGCTCACCCTGCTCTGCTCTATACCTAATGTGAAAGTCAACGTGAGCCCTAGCCTCGAAGGAAGGCCCTGATTTGCCTTGCCAAACGGGAGGCGTGGAGCAGCTCCATGAGGCCTTCTTCACTGTTCTGCTTTAGTTTCACGGTAGATAGCTTTTCAAGACTCCTAGGGACCTTGTTTCAGCACCCGTTTTGCTACCATTATACTGAGTAGAGCCAGGAAGCTCAGGGCCACGTAAGCAACTTCAGCCCCTTAGGCCTTTTGGAACACTCTGGTGTTAGCTAGATAAAGGCAACACACTGCACTCTTACTTGGGAGAGCCAGATTACCTCAGCTCTACACAGGATTCAGGAACACACTTCGAGACTGTCCGCCATTAAATGGATGTAACCTCATTCCGCTAGTTGAACTCTATTGAGAAAAACACTCTCTACTAATCCCTTTTCACCTTTTACACTTAGCGTCACGCATCCTCAAGGAGGTGGTCGGTTTGCATTCCAAGTACAATTTAAGCACAGTTCTTGGTGTAACACTGTAGGTCTTTGGAAGATCCACAGGCCCCTATGTCTCCCTCGCGCATCCTTTGTTTAGGCACTTGGCTGCACGCAGAAAAGCGGTCGTAGAAAAATGTTGAATCAGGGAAAGCCCCAGTGGGTATCGTGAATCTCTTTTGACTTGTTAGCATCAACATGTACTTATGCTGCATGTCATTCTGGAAATGGGAAGCTGATGCCACAAGGCTTGTTTTCCCATTTTGAAAGCTCCATCCGGCAGTCTAGAAGACACTTGAAAATCATTGTTGTTCCTGGGGATGTAGTGACTGCCTGCCTGCTGCTGCGAAGAAAATGAGTTTTCCCGAAAGAAACCTTGTGCTTCCAGTTCCTAGTTGGAAGCTCACTCTGCTCTGCTCTATATCTAAACTGAAAGTCAAGGGGAGCACTAGCCTCGAAGTAATGCCCTGATTATCCTGGCAAAACGGGAGGCGTGCAGAAGCTCCATGAGGCCTTCATCGCTGTTCTCTTTTAGTTTCACGGTAGTAAGCTTTCCAAGACTCCTAGAGACCTTACTTCAGCACCCGTTTCGGTATCAGAAAACTGCCTAGAGCCAGGAAGCTCTGGTCCTGCGTGTATGCTGCGTACCAACTTACTATTTGGAGACTGATGGCACAAGGCTTCTTTGCCCATTTGGAAAGCTCCGTTCATGCGGCCTCCTTTATACCTGAAAAGCATTGTTGTTGCCGGGGTTTTAGTCACTGCCTGCATGGTTCCGAGAAGATATTCAGTTTTCCCAAAGAAACCTGGTGCTTCCAGTTCCTAGTTGGAAGCTCACCCTGCTCTGCTCTATAACTAAAGTGAAAGTCAAGGGGAGCACTAGCCTCGAAGTAATGCCCTGATTATCCTGGCAAAACGGGAGGCGTGCAGCAGCTCCATGAGGCCTTCATCGCTGTTCTCTTTTAGTTTCACGGTAGTAAGCTTTCCAAGACTCCTAGAGACCTTACTTCAGCACCCGTTTCGGGATCAGAAAACTGTCTACACCCAGGAAGCTCTGGTCCTGCGTGTATGCTGCGTACCAACTTACTATTTGGAGACTGATGGCACAAGGCTTCTTTGCCGATTTGGAAAGCTCCGTTCATGCGGCCTCCATTATAGCTGAAAAGCAATGTTGTTGCCGCGGTTTTAGTCACTGCCTGCATGGTTCTGAGAAGATATTGAGTTTTCCCGTAAGAAACCTTGTGCTTCCAGTTCCTAGTAGGAAGCTCACCCTGCTCTGCTCTATAACTAAAGTGAAAGTCAAGGGGAGCACTAGCCTCGAAGTAATGCCCTGATTATCCTGGCAAAACGGGAGGCGTGCAGCAGCTCCATGAGGCCTTCATCGCTGTTCTCTTTTAGTTTCACGGTAGTAAGCTTTCCAAGACTCCTAGAGACCTTACTTCAGCTCCCGTTTGGGTATCAGAAAACTGCCTAGAGCCAGGAAGCTCTGCTCCTGCGTGTATGCTGCATACCAACTTACTATTTGGAGACTGAGGGCACAAGGCTTCTTTGTCCATTTGGAAAGCTCCGTTCATGCGGCCTCCTTTATACCTGAAAAGCATTGTTGTTGCCGCGGTTTTAGTCACTGCCTGCATGGTTCTGAGAAGATATTGAGTTTCCCGTAAGAAACCTTGTGCTTCCAGTTCCTAGTTGGAAGCTCACCCTGCTCTGCTCTATACCTAATGTGAAAGTCAACGTGAGCCCTAGCCTCGAAGGAAGGCCCTGATTTGCCTTGCCAAACGGGAGGCGTGGAGCAGCTCCATGAGGCCTTCTTCACTGTTCTGCTTTAGTTTCACGGTAGATAGCTTTTCAAGACTCCTAGGGACCTTGTTTCAGCACCCGTTTTGCTACCATTATACTGAGTAGAGCCAGGAAGCTCAGGGCCACGTAAGCAACTTCAGCCCCTTAGGCCTTTTGGAACACTCTGGTGTTAGCTAGATAAAGGCAACACACTGCACTCTTACTTGGGAGAGCCAGATTACCTCAGCTCTACACAGGATTCAGGAACACACTTCGAGACTGTCCGCCATTAAATGGATGTAACCTCATTCCGCTAGTTGAACTCTATTGAGAAAAACACTCTCTACTAATCCCTTTTCACCTTTTACACTTAGAGTCACGCATCCTCAAGGAGGTGGTCGGTTTGCATTCCAAGTACAATTTAAGCACGGTTCTTGGTGTAACACTGTAGGTCTTTGGAAGATCCACAGGCCCCTAAGTCTCCCTCACGCATCCTTTGTTTAGGCACTTGGCTGCACGCAGAAAAGCGGTCGTAGAAAAAAGTTGAATCAGGGAAAGCCCCAGTGGGTATCGTGAATCTCTTTTGACTTGTTAGCATCAACATGTACTTATGCTGCGTGTCAATCTGAAAATGGGAAACTGATGCCACAACGCTTGTGTTCCCATTTTGAAAGCTTCATCATGCAGTCTAGAAGACACCTGAAAAGCATGGTTGTTGCTGGGGATTTAGTCACTGCCTGTCGGCTTCTGAGAAGAAAATGAGTTTTCCCGAAAGGACCTTGTGCTTCCAGTTCCTAGTTGGAAGCTCACCCTGCTCTCCTCTATACCAAAAGTGGAAGTCAACGTGAGCACTAACCTAAAAGAAAGGCCCTGATTATCCTTGCAAATCGGGAGGCATGCAGCAGCTCCATGAGGCCTTCCTCGCTGTTCTGCTTTAGTTTAACGGTAGTAAGCTTTCCAAGACTCCTAGGCACCTTGCTTCACCACCCGTTTTGGTATCAGAAAACTGCCTAAAGCCAGGAAGCTCTGGTGCTGCGTGTATGCTGCGTATCAACCTAGAAATTGGAGACTGATGGCACAAGGCTTGTTTTCCCATTAGGAAGGCTCCGTTCATGCGGCCTCCTTTATACCTAAAAAGCATTGTTGTTGCCGGGGATGTAGTCACTGCCTGCCTGCTGCTGCGAAGAAAATGAGTTTTCCCGAAAGAAACCTTGTGCTTCCAGTTCCTAGTTGGAAGTTCACTCTGCTCTGCTCTATATCTAAACTGAAAGTCAAGGGGAGCACTAGCCTCGAAGTAATGCCCTGATTATCCTGGCAAAACGGGAGGCGTGCAGCAGCTCCATGAGGCCTTCATCGCTGTTCTCTTTTAGTTTCACGGTAGTAAGCTTTCCAAGACTCCTAGAGACCTTACTTCAGCACCCGTTTGGGTATCAGAAAACTGCCTAGAGCCAGGAAGCTGTGCTCCTGCGTGTATGCTGCATACCAACTTACTATTTGGAGACTGAGGGCACAAGGCTTCTTTGCCCATTTGGAAAGCTCCGTTCATGCGGCCTCCTTTATACCTGAAAAGCATTGTTGTTGCCGCGGTTTTAGTCACTGCCTGCATGGTTCTGAGAAGATATTGAGTTTCCCGTAAGAAACCTTGTGCTTCCAGTTCCTAGTTGGAAGCTCACCCTGCTCTGCTCTATACCTAATGTGAAAGTCAACGTGAGCCCTAGCCTCGAAGGAAGGCCCTGATTTGCCTTGCCAAACGGGAGGCGTGGAGCAGCTCCATGAGGCCTTCTTCACTGTTCTGCTTTAGTTTCACGGTAGATAGCTTTTCAAGACTCCTAGGGACCTTGTTTCAGCACCCGTTTTGCTACCATTATACTGAGTAGAGCCAGGAAGCTCAGGGCCACGTAAGCAACTTCAGCCCCTTAGGCCTTTTGGAACACTCTGGTGTTAGCTAGATAAAGGCAACACACTGCACTCTTACTTGGGAGAGCCAGATTACCTCAGCTCTACACAGGATTCAGGAACACACTTCGAGACTGTCCGCCATTAAATGGATGTAACCTCATTCCGCTAGTTGAACTCTATTGAGAAAAACACTCTCTACTAATCCCTTTTCACCTTTTACACTTAGCGTCACGCATCCTCAAGGAGGTGGTCGGTTTGCATTCCAAGTACAATTTAAGCACAGTTCTTGGTGTAACACTGTAGGTCTTTGGAAGATCCACAGGCCCCTATGTCTCCCTCGCGCATCCTTTGTTTAGGCACTTGGCTGCACGCAGAAAAGCGGTCGTAGAAAAAAGTTGAATCAGGGAAAGCCCCAGTGGGTATCGTGAATCTCTTTTGACTTGTTAGCATCAACATGTACTTATGCTGCATGTCATTCTGGAAATGGGAAGCTGATGCCACAAGGCTTGTTTTCCCATTTTGAAAGCTCCATCCGGCAGTCTAGAAGATACTTGAAAATCATTGTTGTTCCTGGGGATGTAGTGACTGCCTGCCTGCTGCTGCGAAGAAAATGAGTTTTCCCGAAAGAAACCTTGTGCTTCCAGTTCCTAGTTGGAAGCTCACTCTGCTCTGCTCTATATCTAAACTGAAAGTCAAGGGGAGCACTAGCCTCGAAGTAATGCCCTGATTATCCTGGCAAAACGGGAGGCGTGCAGAAGCTCCATGAGGCCTTCATCGCTGTTCTCTTTTAGTTTCACGGTAGTAAGCTTTCCAAGACTCCTAGAGACCTAACTTCAGCACCCGTTTCGGTATCAGAAAACTGCCTAGAGCCAGGAAGCTCTGGTCCTGCGTGTATGCTGCGTAACAACTTACTATTTGGAGACTGATGGCACAAGGCTTCTTTGCCCATTTGGAAAGCTCCGTTCATGCGGCCTCCTTTATACCTGAAAAGCATTGTTGTTGCCGGGGTTTTCGTAACTGCCTGCATGGTTCTGAGAAGATATTGAGTTTTCCCGTAAGAAACCTTGTGCTTCCAGTTCCTAGTAGGAAGCTCACCCTGCTCTGCTCTATAACTAAAGTGGAAGTCAAGGGGAGAAGTAGCCTCGAAGTAATGCCCTGATTATCCTGGCAAAACGGGAGGCGTGCAGCAGCTCCATGAGGCCTTCATCGCTGTTCTCTTTTAGTTTCACGGTAGTAAGCTTTCCAAGACTCCTAGAGACCTTACTTCAGCACCCGTTACGGTATCAGAAAACTGCCTAGAGCCAGGAAGCTCTGGTCCTGCGTGTATGCGGCGTACCAACTTACTATTTGGAGACTGATGGCACAAGGCTTCTGTGCCGATTTGGAAAGCTCCGTTCATGCGACCTCCATTATAGCTGAAAAGCATTGTTGTTGCCGGTGTTTTAGTCACTGCCTGCATGGTTCTGAGACGATATTGAGTTTTCCCGTAAGAAACCTTGTGCTTCCAGTTCCTAGTAGGAAGCTCACCCTGCTCTGCTCTATAACTAAAGTGAAAGTCAAGGGGAGCACTAGCCTCGAAGTAATGCCCTGATTATCCTGGCAAAACGGGAGGCGTGCAGCAGCTCCATGAGGCCTTCATCGCTGTTCTCTTTTAGTTTCACGGTAGTAAGCTTTCCAAGACTCCTAGAGACCTTACTTCAGCACCCGTTTGGGTATCAGAAAACTGCCTAGAGCCAGGAAGCTCTGCTCCTGCGTGTATGCTGCATACCAACTTACTATTTGGAGACTGAGGGCACAAGGCTTCTTTGTCCATTTGGAAAGCTCCGTTCATGCGGCCTCCTTTATACCTGAAAAGCATTGTTGTTGCCGCGGTTTTAGTCACTGCCTGCATGGTTCTGAGAAGATATTGAGTTTCCCGTAAGAAACCTTGTGCTTCCAGTTCCTAGTTGGAAGCTCACCCTGCTCTGCTCTATACCTAATGTGAAAGTCAACGTGAGCCCTAGCCTCGAAGGAAGGCCCTGATTTGCCTTGCCAAACGGGAGGCGTGGAGCAGCTCCATGAGGCCTTCTTCACTGTTCTGCTTTAGTTTCACGGTAGATAGCTTTTCAAGACTCCTAGGGACCTTGTTTCAGCACCCGTTTTGCTACCATTATACTGAGTAGAGCCAGGAAGCTCAGGGCCACGTAAGCAACTTCAGCCCCTTAGGCCTTTTGGAACACTCTGGTGTTAGCTAGATAAAGGCAACACACTGCACTCTTACTTGGGAGAGCCAGATTACCTCAGCTCTACACAGGATTCAGGAACACACTTCGAGACTGTCCGCCATTAAATGGATGTAACCTCATTCCGCTAGTTGAACTCTATTGAGAAAAACACTCTCTACTAATCCCTTTTCACCTTTTACACTTAGAGTCACGCATCCTCAAGGAGGTGGTCGGTTTGCATTCCAAGTACAATTTAAGCACGGTTCTTGGTGTAACACTGTAGGTCTTTGGAAGATCCACAGGCCCCTAAGTCTCCCTCACGCATCCTTTGTTTAGGCACTTGGCTGCACGCAGAAAAGCGGTCGTAGAAAAAAGTTGAATCAGGGAAAGCCCCAGTGGGTATCGTGAATCTCTTTTGACTTGTTAGCATCAACATGTACTTATGCTGCGTGTCAATCTGAAAATGGGAAACTGATGCCACAACGCTTGTGTTCCCATTTTGAAAGCTTCATCATGCAGTCTAGAAGACACCTGAAAAGCATGGTTGTTGCTGGGGATTTAGTCACTGCCTGTCGGCTTCTGAGAAGAAAATGAGTTTTCCCGAAAGGACCTTGTGCTTCCAGTTCCTAGTTGGAAGCTCACCCTGCTCTCCTCTATACCAAAAGTGGAAGTCAACGTGAGCACTAACCTAAAAGAAAGGCCCTGATTATCCTTGCAAATCGGGAGGCATGCAGCAGCTCCATGAGGCCTTCCTCGCTGTTCTGCTTTAGTTTAACGGTAGTAAGCTTTCCAAGACTCCTAGGCACCTTGCTTCACCACCCGTTTTGGTATCAGAAAACTGCCTAAAGCCAGGAAGCTCTGGTGCTGCGTGTATGCTGCGTATCAACCTAGAAATTGGAGACTGATGGCACAAGGCTTGTTTTCCCATTAGGAAGGCTCCGTTCATGCGGCCTCCTTTATACCTAAAAAGCATTGCTGTTGCCGGGGATGTAGTCACTGCCTGCCTGCTGCTGCGAAGAAAATGAGTTTTCCCGAAAGAAACCTTGTGCTTCCAGTTCCTAGTTGGAAGCTCACTCTGCTCTGCTCTATATCTAAACTGAAAGTCAAGGGGAGCACTAGCCTCGAAGTAATGCCCTGATTATCCTGGCAAAACGGGAGGCGTGCAGCAGCTCCATGAGGCCTTCATCGCTGTTCTCTTTTAGTTTCACGGTAGTAAGCTTTCCAAGACTCCTAGAGACCTTACTTCAGCACCCGTTTGGGTATCAGAAAACTGCCTAGAGCCAGGAAGCTGTGCTCCTGCGTGTATGCTGCATACCAACTTACTATTTGGAGACTGAGGGCACAAGGCTTCTTTGCCCATTTGGAAAGCTCCGTTCATGCGGCCTCCTTTATACCTGAAAAGCATTGTTGTTGCCGCGGTTTTAGTCACTGCCTGCATGGTTCTGAGAAGATATTGAGTTTCCCGTAAGAAACCTTGTGCTTCCAGTTCCTAGTTGGAAGCTCACCCTGCTCTGCTCTATACCTAATGTGAAAGTCAACGTGAGCCCTAGCCTCGAAGGAAGGCCCTGATTTGCCTTGCCAAATGGGAGGCGTGGAGCAGCTCCATGAGGCCTTCTTCACTGTTCTGCTTTAGTTTCACGGTAGATAGCTTTTCAAGACTCCTAGGGACCTTGTTTCAGCACCCGTTTTGCTACCATTATACTGAGTAGAGCCAGGAAGCTCAGGGCCACGTAAGCAACTTCAGCCCCTTAGGCCTTTTGGAACACTCTGGTGTTAGCTAGATAAAGGCAACACACTGCACTCTTACTTGGGAGAGCCAGATTACCTCAGCTCTACACAGGATTCAGGAACACACTTCGAGACTGTCCGCCATTAAATGGATGTAACCTCATTCCGCTAGTTGAACTCTATTGAGAAAAACACTCTCTACTAATCCCTTTTCACCTTTTACACTTAGCGTCACGCATCCTCAAGGAGGTGGTCGGTTTGCATTCCAAGTACAATTTAAGCACAGTTCTTGGTGTAACACTGTAGGTCTTTGGAAGATCCACAGGCCCCTATGTCTCCCTCGCGCATCCTTTGTTTAGGCACTTGGCTGCACGCAGAAAAGCGGTCGTAGAAAAATGTTGAATCAGGGAAAGCCCCAGTGGGTATCGTGAATCTCTTTTGACTTGTTAGCATCAACATGTACTTATGCTGCATGTCATTCTGGAAATGGGAAGCTGATGCCACAAGGCTTGTTTTCCCATTTTGAAAGCTCCATCCGGCAGTCTAGAAGATACTTGAAAATCATTGTTGTTCCTGGGGATGTAGTGACTGCCTGCCTGCTGCTGCGAAGAAAATGAGTTTTCCCGAAAGAAACCTTGTGCTTCCAGTTCCTAGTTGGAAGCTCACTCTGCTCTGCTCTATATCTAAACTGAAAGTCAAGGGGAGCACTAGCCTCGAAGTAATGCCCTGATTATCCTGGCAAAACGGGAGGCGTGCAGAAGCTCCATGAGGCCTTCATCGCTGTTCTCTTTTAGTTTCACGGTAGTAAGCTTTCCAAGACTCCTAGAGACCTTACTTCAGCACCCGTTTCGGTATCAGAAAACTGCCTAGAGCCAGGAAGCTCTGGTCCTGCGTGTATGCTGCGTACCAACTTACTATTTGGAGACTGATGGCACAAGGCTTCTTTGCCCATTTGGAAAGCTCCGTTCATGCGGCCTCCTTTATACCTGAAAAGCATTGTTGTTGCCGGGGTTTTAGTCACTGCCTGCATGGTTCCGAGAAGATATTCAGTTTTCCCAAAGAAACCTGGTGCTTCCAGTTCCTAGTTGGAAGCTCACCCTGCTCTGCTCTATAACTAAAGTGAAAGTCAAGGGGAGCACTAGCCTCGAAGTAATGCCCTGATTATCCTGGCAAAACGGGAGGCGTGCAGCAGCTCCATGAGGCCTTCATCGCTGTTCTCTTTTAGTTTCACGGTAGTAAGCTTTCCAAGACTCCTAGAGACCTTACTTCAGCACCCGTTTCGGTATCAGAAAACTGTCTACACCCAGGAAGCTCTGGTCCTGCGTGTATGCTGCGTACCAACTTACTATTTGGAGACTGATGGCACAAGGCTTCTTTGCCGATTTGGAAAGCTCCGTTCATGCGGCCTCCATTATAGCTGAAAAGCAATGTTGTTGCCGCGGTTTTAGTCACTGCCTGCATGGTTCTGAGAAGATATTGAGTTTTCCCGTAAGAAACCTTGTGCTTCCAGTTCCTAGTAGGAAGCTCACCCTGCTCTGCTCTATAACTAAAGTGAAAGTCAAGGGGAGCACTAGCCTCGAAGTAATGCCCTGATTATCCTGGCAAAACGGGAGGCGTGCAGCAGCTCCATGAGGCCTTCATCGCTGTTCTCTTTTAGTTTCACGGTAGTAAGCTTTCCAAGACTCCTAGAGACCTTACTTCAGCACCCGTTTGGGTATCAGAAAACTGCCTAGAGCCAGGAAGCTCTGCTCCTGCGTGTATGCTGCATACCAACTTACTATTTGGAGACTGAGGGCACAAGGCTTCTTTGTCCATTTGGAAAGCTCCGTTCATGCGGCCTCCTTTATACCTGAAAAGCATTGTTGTTGCCGCGGTTTTAGTCACTGCCTGCATGGTTCTGAGAAGATATTGAGTTTCCCGTAAGAAACCTTGTGCTTCCAGTTCCTAGTTGGAAGCTCACCCTGCTCTGCTCTATACCTAATGTGAAAGTCAACGTGAGCCCTAGCCTCGAAGGAAGGCCCTGATTTGCCTTGCCAAACGGGAGGCGTGGAGCAGCTCCATGAGGCCTTCTTCACTGTTCTGCTTTAGTTTCACGGTAGATAGCTTTTCAAGACTCCTAGGGACCTTGTTTCAGCACCCGTTTTGCTACCATTATACTGAGTAGAGCCAGGAAGCTCAGGGCCACGTAAGCAACTTCAGCCCCTTAGGCCTTTTGGAACACTCTGGTGTTAGCTAGATAAAGGCAACACACTGCACTCTTACTTGGGAGAGCCAGATTACCTCAGCTCTACACAGGATTCAGGAACACACTTCGAGACTGTCCGCCATTAAATGGATGTAACCTCATTCCGCTAGTTGAACTCTATTGAGAAAAACACTCTCTACTAATCCCTTTTCACCTTTTACACTTAGAGTCACGCATCCTCAAGGAGGTGGTCGGTTTGCATTCCAAGTACAATTTAAGCACGGTTCTTGGTGTAACACTGTAGGTCTTTGGAAGATCCACAGGCCCCTAAGTCTCCCTCACGCATCCTTTGTTTAGGCACTTGGCTGCACGCAGAAAAGCGGTCGTAGAAAAAAGTTGAATCAGGGAAAGCCCCAGTGGGTATCGTGAATCTCTTTTGACTTGTTAGCATCAACATGTACTTATGCTGCGTGTCAATCTGAAAATGGGAAACTGATGCCACAACGCTTGTGTTCCCATTTTGAAAGCTTCATCATGCAGTCTAGAAGACACCTGAAAAGCATGGTTGTTGCTGGGGATTTAGTCACTGCCTGTCGGCTTCTGAGAAGAAAATGAGTTTTCCCGAAAGGACCTTGTGCTTCCAGTTCCTAGTTGGAAGCTCACCCTGCTCTCCTCTATACCAAAAGTGGAAGTCAACGTGAGCACTAACCTAAAAGAAAGGCCCTGATTATCCTTGCAAATCGGGAGGCATGCAGCAGCTCCATGAGGCCTTCCTCGCTGTTCTGCTTTAGTTTAACGGTAGTAAGCTTTCCAAGACTCCTAGGCACCTTGCTTCACCACCCGTTTTGGTATCAGAAAACTGCCTAAAGCCAGGAAGCTCTGGTGCTGCGTGTATGCTGCGTATCAACCTAGAAATTGGAGACTGATGGCACAAGGCTTGTTTTCCCATTAGGAAGGCTCCGTTCATGCGGCCTCCTTTATACCTAAAAAGCATTGTTGTTGCCGGGGATGTAGTCACTGCCTGCCTGCTGCTGCGAAGAAAATGAGTTTTCCCGAAAGAAACCTTGTGCTTCCAGTTCCTAGTTGGAAGTTCACTCTGCTCTGCTCTATATCTAAACTGAAAGTCAAGGGGAGCACTAGCCTCGAAGTAATGCCCTGATTATCCTGGCAAAACGGGAGGCGTGCAGCAGCTCCATGAGGCCTTCATCGCTGTTCTCTTTTAGTTTCACGGTAGTAAGCTTTCCAAGACTCCTAGAGACCTTACTTCAGCACCCGTTTGGGTATCAGAAAACTGCCTAGAGCCAGGAAGCTGTGCTCCTGCGTGTATGCTGCATACCAACTTACTATTTGGAGACTGAGGGCACAAGGCTTCTTTGCCCATTTGGAAAGCTCCGTTCATGCGGCCTCCTTTATACCTGAAAAGCATTGTTGTTGCCGCGGTTTTAGTCACTGCCTGCATGGTTCTGAGAAGATATTGAGTTTCCCGTAAGAAACCTTGTGCTTCCAGTTCCTAGTTGGAAGCTCACCCTGCTCTGCTCTATACCTAATGTGAAAGTCAACGTGAGCCCTAGCCTCGAAGGAAGGCCCTGATTTGCCTTGCCAAACGGGAGGCGTGGAGCAGCTCCATGAGGCCTTCTTCACTGTTCTGCTTTAGTTTCACGGTAGATAGCTTTTCAAGACTCCTAGGGACCTTGTTTCAGCACCCGTTTTGCTACCATTATACTGAGTAGAGCCAGGAAGCTCAGGGCCACGTAAGCAACTTCAGCCCCTTAGGCCTTTTGGAACACTCTGGTGTTAGCTAGATAAAGGCAACACACTGCACTCTTACTTGGGAGAGCCAGATTACCTCAGCTCTACACAGGATTCAGGAACACACTTCGAGACTGTCCGCCATTAAATGGATGTAACCTCATTCCGCTAGTTGAACTCTATTGAGAAAAACACTCTCTACTAATCCCTTTTCACCTTTTACACTTAGCGTCACGCATCCTCAAGGAGGTGGTCGGTTTGCATTCCAAGTACAATTTAAGCACAGTTCTTGGTGTAACACTGTAGGTCTTTGGAAGATCCACAGGCCCCTATGTCTCCCTCGCGCATCCTTTGTTTAGGCACTTGGCTGCACGCAGAAAAGCGGTCGTAGAAAAAAGTTGAATCAGGGAAAGCCCCAGTGGGTATCGTGAATCTCTTTTGACTTGTTAGCATCAACATGTACTTATGCTGCATGTCATTCTGGAAATGGGAAGCTGATGCCACAAGGCTTGTTTTCCCATTTTGAAAGCTCCATCCGGCAGTCTAGAAGATACTTGAAAATCATTGTTGTTCCTGGGGATGTAGTGACTGCCTGCCTGCTGCTGCGAAGAAAATGAGTTTTCCCGAAAGAAACCTTGTGCTTCCAGTTCCTAGTTGGAAGCTCACTCTGCTCTGCTCTATATCTAAACTGAAAGTCAAGGGGAGCACTAGCCTCGAAGTAAAGCCCTGATTATCCTGGCAAAACGGGAGGCGTGCAGAAGCTCCATGAGGCCTTCATCGCTGTTCTCTTTTAGTTTCACGGTAGTAAGCTTTCCAAGACTCCTAGAGACCTAACTTCAGCACCCGTTTCGGTATCAGAAAACTGCCTAGAGCCAGGAAGCTCTGGTCCTGCGTGTATGCTGCGTAACAACTTACTATTTGGAGACTGATGGCACAAGGCTTCTTTGCCCATTTGGAAAGCTCCGTTCATGCGGCCTCCTTTATACCTGAAAAGCATTGTTGTTGCCGGGGTTTTCGTAACTGCCTGCATGGTTCTGAGAAGATATTGAGTTTTCCCGTAAGAAACCTTGTGCTTCCAGTTCCTAGTAGGAAGCTCACCCTGCTCTGCTCTATAACTAAAGTGGAAGTCAAGGGGAGAAGTAGCCTCGAAGTAATGCCCTGATTATCCTGGCAAAACGGGAGGCGTGCAGCAGCTCCATGAGGCCTTCATCGCTGTTCTCTTTTAGTTTCACGGTAGTAAGCTTTCCAAGACTCCTAGAGACCTTACTTCAGCACCCGTTACGGTATCAGAAAACTGCCTAGAGCCAGGAAGCTCTGGTCCTGCGTGTATGCGGCGTACCAACTTACTATTTGGAGACTGATGGCACAAGGCTTCTGTGCCGATTTGGAAAGCTCCGTTCATGCGACCTCCATTATAGCTGAAAAGCATTGTTGTTGCCGGTGTTTTAGTCACTGCCTGCATGGTTCTGAGACGATATTGAGTTTTCCCGTAAGAAACCTTGTGCTTCCAGTTCCTAGTAGGAAGCTCACCCTGCTCTGCTCTATAACTAAAGTGAAAGTCAAGGGGAGCACTAGCCTCGAAGTAATGCCCTGATTATCCTGGCAAAACGGGAGGCGTGCAGCAGCTCCATGAGGCCTTCATCGCTGTTCTCTTTTAGTTTCACGGTAGTAAGCTTTCCAAGACTCCTAGAGACCTTACTTCAGCACCCGTTTGGGTATCAGAAAACTGCCTAGAGCCAGGAAGCTCTGCTCCTGCGTGTATGCTGCATACCAACTTACTATTTGGAGACTGAGGGCACAAGGCTTCTTTGTCCATTTGGAAAGCTCCGTTCATGCGGCCTCCTTTATACCTGAAAAGCATTGTTGTTGCCGCGGTTTTAGTCACTGCCTGCATGGTTCTGAGAAGATATTGAGTTTCCCGTAAGAAACCTTGTGCTTCCAGTTCCTAGTTGGAAGCTCACCCTGCTCTGCTCTATACCTAATGTGAAAGTCAACGTGAGCCCTAGCCTCGAAGGAAGGCCCTGATTTGCCTTGCCAAACGGGAGGCGTGGAGCAGCTCCATGAGGCCTTCTTCACTGTTCTGCTTTAGTTTCACGGTAGATAGCTTTTCAAGACTCCTAGGGACCTTGTTTCAGCACCCGTTTTGCTACCATTATACTGAGTAGAGCCAGGAAGCTCAGGGCCACGTAAGCAACTTCAGCCCCTTAGGCCTTTTGGAACACTCTGGTGTTAGCTAGATAAAGGCAACACACTGCACTCTTACTTGGGAGAGCCAGATTACCTCAGCTCTACACAGGATTCAGGAACACACTTCGAGACTGTCCGCCATTAAATGGATGTAACCTCATTCCGCTAGTTGAACTCTATTGAGAAAAACACTCTCTACTAATCCCTTTTCACCTTTTACACTTAGAGTCACGCATCCTCAAGGAGGTGGTCGGTTTGCATTCCAAGTACAATTTAAGCACGGTTCTTGGTGTAACACTGTAGGTCTTTGGAAGATCCACAGGCCCCTAAGTCTCCCTCACGCATCCTTTGTTTAGGCACTTGGCTGCACGCAGAAAAGCGGTCGTAGAAAAAAGTTGAATCAGGGAAAGCCCCAGTGGGTATCGTGAATCTCTTTTGACTTGTTAGCATCAACATGTACTTATGCTGCGTGTCAATCTGAAAATGGGAAACTGATGCCACAACGCTTGTGTTCCCATTTTGAAAGCTTCATCATGCAGTCTAGAAGACACCTGAAAAGCATGGTTGTTGCTGGGGATTTAGTCACTGCCTGTCGGCTTCTGAGAAGAAAATGAGTTTTCCCGAAAGGACCTTGTGCTTCCAGTTCCTAGTTGGAAGCTCACCCTGCTCTCCTCTATACCAAAAGTGGAAGTCAACGTGAGCACTAACCTAAAAGAAAGGCCCTGATTATCCTTGCAAATCGGGAGGCATGCAGCAGCTCCATGAGGCCTTCCTCGCTGTTCTGCTTTAGTTTAACGGTAGTAAGCTTTCCAAGACTCCTAGGCACCTTGCTTCACCACCCGTTTTGGTATCAGAAAACTGCCTAAAGCCAGGAAGCTCTGGTGCTGCGTGTATGCTGCGTATCAACCTAGAAATTGGAGACTGATGGCACAAGGCTTGTTTTCCCATTAGGAAGGCTCCGTTCATGCGGCCTCCTTTATACCTAAAAAGCATTGCTGTTGCCGGGGATGTAGTCACTGCCTGCCTGCTGCTGCGAAGAAAATGAGTTTTCCCGAAAGAAACCTTGTGCTTCCAGTTCCTAGTTGGAAGCTCACTCTGCTCTGCTCTATATCTAAACTGAAAGTCAAGGGGAGCACTAGCCTCGAAGTAATGCCCTGATTATCCTGGCAAAACGGGAGGCGTGCAGCAGCTCCATGAGGCCTTCATCGCTGTTCTCTTTTAGTTTCACGGTAGTAAGCTTTCCAAGACTCCTAGAGACCTTACTTCAGCACCCGTTTGGGTATCAGAAAACTGCCTAGAGCCAGGAAGCTGTGCTCCTGCGTGTATGCTGCATACCAACTTACTATTTGGAGACTGAGGGCACAAGGCTTCTTTGCCCATTTGGAAAGCTCCGTTCATGCGGCCTCCTTTATACCTGAAAAGCATTGTTGTTGCCGCGGTTTTAGTCACTGCCTGCATGGTTCTGAGAAGATATTGAGTTTCCCGTAAGAAACCTTGTGCTTCCAGTTCCTAGTTGGAAGCTCACCCTGCTCTGCTCTATACCTAATGTGAAAGTCAACGTGAGCCCTAGCCTCGAAGGAAGGCCCTGATTTGCCTTGCCAAATGGGAGGCGTGGAGCAGCTCCATGAGGCCTTCTTCACTGTTCTGCTTTAGTTTCACGGTAGATAGCTTTTCAAGACTCCTAGGGACCTTGTTTCAGCACCCGTTTTGCTACCATTATACTGAGTAGAGCCAGGAAGCTCAGGGCCACGTAAGCAACTTCAGCCCCTTAGGCCTTTTGGAACACTCTGGTGTTAGCTAGATAAAGGCAACACACTGCACTCTTACTTGGGAGAGCCAGATTACCTCAGCTCTACACAGGATTCAGGAACACACTTCGAGACTGTCCGCCATTAAATGGATGTAACCTCATTCCGCTAGTTGAACTCTATTGAGAAAAACACTCTCTACTAATCCCTTTTCACCTTTTACACTTAGCGTCACGCATCCTCAAGGAGGTGGTCGGTTTGCATTCCAAGTACAATTTAAGCACAGTTCTTGGTGTAACACTGTAGGTCTTTGGAAGATCCACAGGCCCCTATGTCTCCCTCGCGCATCCTTTGTTTAGGCACTTGGCTGCATGCAGAAAAGCGGTCGTAGAAAAATGTTGAATCAGGGAAAGCCCCAGTGGGTATCGTGAATCTCTTTTGACTTGTTAGCATCAACATGTACTTATGCTGCATGTCATTCTGGAAATGGGAAGCTGATGCCACAAGGCTTGTTTTCCCATTTTGAAAGCTCCATCCGGCAGTCTAGAAGATACTTGAAAATCATTGTTGTTCCTGGGGATGTAGTGACTGCCTGCCTGCTGCTGCGAAGAAAATGAGTTTTCCCGAAAGAAACCTTGTGCTTCCAGTTCCTAGTTGGAAGCTCACTCTGCTCTGCTCTATATCTAAACTGAAAGTCAAGGGGAGCACTAGCCTCGAAGTAATGCCCTGATTATCCTGGCAAAACGGGAGGCGTGCAGAAGCTCCATGAGGCCTTCATCGCTGTTCTCTTTTAGTTTCACGGTAGTAAGCTTTCCAAGACTCCTAGAGACCTAACTTCAGCACCCGTTTCGGTATCAGAAAACTGCCTAGAGCCAGGAAGCTCTGGTCCTGCGTGTATGCTGCGTAACAACTTACTATTTGGAGACTGATGGCACAAGGCTTCTTTGCCCATTTGGAAAGCTCCGTTCATGCGGCCTCCTTTATACCTGAAAAGCATTGTTGTTGCCGGGGTTTTCGTAACTGCCTGCATGGTTCTGAGAAGATATTGAGTTTTCCCGTAAGAAACCTTGTGCTTCCAGTTCCTAGTAGGAAGCTCACCCTGCTCTGCTCTATAACTAAAGTGGAAGTCAAGGGGAGAAGTAGCCTCGAAGTAATGCCCTGATTATCCTGGCAAAACGGGAGGCGTGCAGCAGCTCCATGAGGCCTTCATCGCTGTTCTCTTTTAGTTTCACGGTAGTAAGCTTTCCAAGACTCCTAGAGACCTTACTTCAGCACCCGTTTCGGTATCAGAAAACTGTCTACACCCAGGAAGCTCTGGTCCTGCGTGTATGCTGCGTACCAACTTACTATTTGAAGACTGATGGCACAAGGCTTCTTTGCCGATTTGGAAAGCTCCGTTCATGCGGCCTCCATTATAGCTGAAAAGCAATGTTGTTGCCGCGGTTTTAGTCACTGCCTGCATGGTTCTGAGAAGATATTGAGTTTTCCCGTAAGAAACCTTGTGCTTCCAGTTCCTAGTAGGAAGCTCACCCTGCTCTGCTCTATAACTAAAGTGAAAGTCAAGGGGAGCACTAGCCTCGAAGTAATGCCCTGATTATCCTGGCAAAACGGGAGGCGTGCAGCAGCTCCATGAGGCCTTCATCGCTGTTCTCTTTTAGTTTCACGGTAGTAAGCTTTCCAAGACTCCTAGAGACCTTACTTCAGCACCCGTTTGGGTATCAGAAAACTGCCTAGAGCCAGGAAGCTCTGCTCCTGCGTGTATGCTGCATACCAACTTACTATTTGGAGACTGAGGGCACAAGGCTTCTTTGTCCATTTGGAAAGCTCCGTTCATGCGGCCTCCTTTATACCTGAAAAGCATTGTTGTTGCCGCGGTTTTAGTCACTGCCTGCATGGTTCTGAGAAGATATTGAGTTTCCCGTAAGAAACCTTGTGCTTCCAGTTCCTAGTTGGAAGCTCACCCTGCTCTGCTCTATACCTAATGTGAAAGTCAACGTGAGCCCTAGCCTCGAAGGAAGGCCCTGATTTGCCTTGCCAAACGGGAGGCGTGGAGCAGCTCCATGAGGCCTTCTTCACTGTTCTGCTTTAGTTTCACGGTAGATAGCTTTTCAAGACTCCTAGGGACCTTGTTTCAGCACCCGTTTTGCTACCATTATACTGAGTAGAGCCAGGAAGCTCAGGGCCACGTAAGCAACTTCAGCCCCTTAGGCCTTTTGGAACACTCTGGTGTTAGCTAGATAAAGGCAACACACTGCACTCTTACTTGGGAGAGCCAGATTACCTCAGCTCTACACAGGATTCAGGAACACACTTCGAGACTGTCCGCCATTAAATGGATGTAACCTCATTCCGCTAGTTGAACTCTATTGAGAAAAACACTCTCTACTAATCCCTTTTCACCTTTTACACTTAGAGTCACGCATCCTCAAGGAGGTGGTCGGTTTGCATTCCAAGTACAATTTAAGCACGGTTCTTGGTGTAACACTGTAGGTCTTTGGAAGATCCACAGGCCCCTAAGTCTCCCTCACGCATCCTTTGTTTAGGCACTTGGCTGCACGCAGAAAAGCGGTCGTAGAAAAAAGTTGAATCAGGGAAAGCCCCAGTGGGTATCGTGAATCTCTTTTGACTTGTTAGCATCAACATGTACTTATGCTGCGTGTCAATCTGAAAATGGGAAACTGATGCCACAACGCTTGTGTTCCCATTTTGAAAGCTTCATCATGCAGTCTAGAAGATACCTGAAAAGCATGGTTGTTGCTGGGGATTTAGTCACTGCCTGTCGGCTTCTGAGAAGAAAATGAGTTTTCCCGAAAGGACCTTGTGCTTCCAGTTCCTAGTTGGAAGCTCACCCTGCTCTCCTCTATACCAAAAGTGGAAGTCAACGTGAGCACTAACCTAAAAGAAAGGCCCTGATTATCCTTGCAAATCGGGAGGCATGCAGCAGCTCCATGAGGCCTTCCTCGCTGTTCTGCTTTAGTTTAACGGTAGTAAGCTTTCCAAGACTCCTAGGCACCTTGCTTCACCACCCGTTTTGGTATCAGAAAACTGCCTAAAGCCAGGAAGCTCTGGTGCTGCGTGTATGCTGCGTATCAACCTAGAAATTGGAGACTGATGGCACAAGGCTTGTTTTCCCATTAGGAAGGCTCCGTTCATGCGGCCTCCTTTATACCTAAAAAGCATTGCTGTTGCTGGGGATGTAGTCACTGCCTGCCTGCTGCTGCGAAGAAAATGAGTTTTCCCGAAAGAAACCTTGTGCTTCCAGTTCCTAGTTGGAAGCTCACTCTGCTCTGCTCTATATCTAAACTGAAAGTCAAGGGGAGCACTAGCCTCGAAGTAATGCCCTGATTATCCTGGCAAAACGGGAGGCGTGCAGCAGCTCCATGAGGCCTTCATCGCTGTTCTCTTTTAGTTTCACGGTAGTAAGCTTTCCAAGACTCCTAGAGACCTTACTTCAGCACCCGTTTGGGTATCAGAAAACTGCCTAGAGCCAGGAAGCTGTGCTCCTGCGTGTATGCTGCATACCAACTTACTATTTGGAGACTGAGGGCACAAGGCTTCTTTGCCCATTTGGAAAGCTCCGTTCATGCGGCCTCCTTTATACCTGAAAAGCATTGTTGTTGCCGCGGTTTTAGTCACTGCCTGCATGGTTCTGAGAAGATATTGAGTTTCCCGTAAGAAACCTTGTGCTTCCAGTTCCTAGTTGGAAGCTCACCCTGCTCTGCTCTATACCTAATGTGAAAGTCAACGTGAGCCCTAGCCTCGAAGGAAGGCCCTGATTTGCCTTGCCAAACGGGAGGCGTGGAGCAGCTCCATGAGGCCTTCTTCACTGTTCTGCTTTAGTTTCACGGTAGATAGCTTTTCAAGACTCCTAGGGACCTTGTTTCAGCACCCGTTTTGCTACCATTATACTGAGTAGAGCCAGGAAGCTCAGGGCCACGTAAGCAACTTCAGCCCCTTAGGCCTTTTGGAACACTCTGGTGTTAGCTAGATAAAGGCAACACACTGCACTCTTACTTGGGAGAGCCAGATTACCTCAGCTCTACACAGGATTCAGGAACACACTTCGAGACTGTCCGCCATTAAATGGATGTAACCTCATTCCGCTAGTTGAACTCTATTGAGAAAAACACTCTCTACTAATCCCTTTTCACCTTTTACACTTAGCGTCACGCATCCTCAAGGAGGTGGTCGGTTTGCATTCCAAGTACAATTTAAGCACAGTTCTTGGTGTAACACTGTAGGTCTTTGGAAGATCCACAGGCCCCTATGTCTCCCTCGCGCATCCTTTGTTTAGGCACTTGGCTGCACGCAGAAAAGCGGTCGTAGAAAAATGTTGAATCAGGGAAAGCCCCAGTGGGTATCGTGAATCTCTTTTGACTTGTTAGCATCAACATGTACTTATGCTGCATGTCATTCTGGAAATGGGAAGCTGATGCCACAAGGCTTGTTTTCCCATTTTGAAAGCTCCATCCGGCAGTCTAGAAGACACTTGAAAATCATTGTTGTTCCTGGGGATGTAGTGACTGCCTGCCTGCTGCTGCGAAGAAAATGAGTTTTCCCGAAAGAAACCTTGTGCTTCCAGTTCCTAGTTGGAAGCTCACTCTGCTCTGCTCTATATCTAAACTGAAAGTCAAGGGGAGCACTAGCCTCGAAGTAATGCCCTGATTATCCTGGCAAAACGGGAGGCGTGCAGAAGCTCCATGAGGCCTTCATCGCTGTTCTCTTTTAGTTTCACGGTAGTAAGCTTTCCAAGACTCCTAGAGACCTTACTTCAGCACCCGTTTCGGTATCAGAAAACTGCCTAGAGCCAGGAAGCTCTGGTCCTGCGTGTATGCTGCGTACCAACTTACTATTTGGAGACTGATGGCACAAGGCTTCTTTGCCCATTTGGAAAGCTCCGTTCATGCGGCCTCCTTTATACCTGAAAAGCATTGTTGTTGCCGGGGTTTTAGTCACTGCCTGCATGGTTCCGAGAAGATATTCAGTTTTCCCAAAGAAACCTGGTGCTTCCAGTTCCTAGTTGGAAGCTCACCCTGCTCTGCTCTATAACTAAAGTGAAAGTCAAGGGGAGCACTAGCCTCGAAGTAATGCCCTGATTATCCTGGCAAAACGGGAGGCGTGCAGCAGCTCCATGAGGCCTTCATCGCTGTTCTCTTTTAGTTTCACGGTAGTAAGCTTTCCAAGACTCCTAGAGACCTTACTTCAGCACCCGTTTCGGGATCAGAAAACTGTCTACACCCAGGAAGCTCTGGTCCTGCGTGTATGCTGCGTACCAACTTACTATTTGGAGACTGATGGCACAAGGCTTCTTTGCCGATTTGGAAAGCTCCGTTCATGCGGCCTCCATTATAGCTGAAAAGCAATGTTGTTGCCGCGGTTTTAGTCACTGCCTGCATGGTTCTGAGAAGATATTGAGTTTTCCCGTAAGAAACCTTGTGCTTCCAGTTCCTAGTAGGAAGCTCACCCTGCTCTGCTCTATAACTAAAGTGAAAGTCAAGGGGAGCACTAGCCTCGAAGTAATGCCCTGATTATCCTGGCAAAACGGGAGGCGTGCAGCAGCTCCATGAGGCCTTCATCGCTGTTCTCTTTTAGTTTCACGGTAGTAAGCTTTCCAAGACTCCTAGAGACCTTACTTCAGCACCCGTTTGGGTATCAGAAAACTGCCTAGAGCCAGGAAGCTCTGCTCCTGCGTGTATGCTGCATACCAACTTACTATTTGGAGACTGAGGGCACAAGGCTTCTTTGTCCATTTGGAAAGCTCCGTTCATGCGGCCTCCTTTATACCTGAAAAGCATTGTTGTTGCCGCGGTTTTAGTCACTGCCTGCATGGTTCTGAGAAGATATTGAGTTTCCCGTAAGAAACCTTGTGCTTCCAGTTCCTAGTTGGAAGCTCACCCTGCTCTGCTCTATACCTAATGTGAAAGTCAACGTGAGCCCTAGCCTCGAAGGAAGGCCCTGATTTGCCTTGCCAAACGGGAGGCGTGGAGCAGCTCCATGAGGCCTTCTTCACTGTTCTGCTTTAGTTTCACGGTAGATAGCTTTTCAAGACTCCTAGGGACCTTGTTTCAGCACCCGTTTTGCTACCATTATACTGAGTAGAGCCAGGAAGCTCAGGGCCACGTAAGCAACTTCAGCCCCTTAGGCCTTTTGGAACACTCTGGTGTTAGCTAGATAAAGGCAACACACTGCACTCTTACTTGGGAGAGCCAGATTACCTCAGCTCTACACAGGATTCAGGAACACACTTCGAGACTGTCCGCCATTAAATGGATGTAACCTCATTCCGCTAGTTGAACTCTATTGAGAAAAACACTCTCTACTAATCCCTTTTCACCTTTTACACTTAGAGTCACGCATCCTCAAGGAGGTGGTCGGTTTGCATTCCAAGTACAATTTAAGCACGGTTCTTGGTGTAACACTGTAGGTCTTTGGAAGATCCACAGGCCCCTAAGTCTCCCTCACGCATCCTTTGTTTAGGCACTTGGCTGCACGCAGAAAAGCGGTCGTAGAAAAAAGTTGAATCAGGGAAAGCCCCAGTGGGTATCGTGAATCTCTTTTGACTTGTTAGCATCAACATGTACTTATGCTGCGTGTCAATCTGAAAATGGGAAACTGATGCCACAACGCTTGTGTTCCCATTTTGAAAGCTTCATCATGCAGTCTAGAAGACACCTGAAAAGCATGGTTGTTGCTGGGGATTTAGTCACTGCCTGTCGGCTTCTGAGAAGAAAATGAGTTTTCCCGAAAGGACCTTGTGCTTCCAGTTCCTAGTTGGAAGCTCACCCTGCTCTCCTCTATACCAAAAGTGGAAGTCAACGTGAGCACTAACCTAAAAGAAAGGCCCTGATTATCCTTGCAAATCGGGAGGCATGCAGCAGCTCCATGAGGCCTTCCTCGCTGTTCTGCTTTAGTTTAACGGTAGTAAGCTTTCCAAGACTCCTAGGCACCTTGCTTCACCACCCGTTTTGGTATCAGAAAACTGCCTAAAGCCAGGAAGCTCTGGTGCTGCGTGTATGCTGCGTATCAACCTAGAAATTGGAGACTGATGGCACAAGGCTTGTTTTCCCATTAGGAAGGCTCCGTTCATGCGGCCTCCTTTATACCTAAAAAGCATTGTTGTTGCCGGGGATGTAGTCACTGCCTGCCTGCTGCTGCGAAGAAAATGAGTTTTCCCGAAAGAAACCTTGTGCTTCCAGTTCCTAGTTGGAAGTTCACTCTGCTCTGCTCTATATCTAAACTGAAAGTCAAGGGGAGCACTAGCCTCGAAGTAATGCCCTGATTATCCTGGCAAAACGGGAGGCGTGCAGCAGCTCCATGAGGCCTTCATCGCTGTTCTCTTTTAGTTTCACGGTAGTAAGCTTTCCAAGACTCCTAGAGACCTTACTTCAGCACCCGTTTGGGTATCAGAAAACTGCCTAGAGCCAGGAAGCTGTGCTCCTGCGTGTATGCTGCATACCAACTTACTATTTGGAGACTGAGGGCACAAGGCTTCTTTGCCCATTTGGAAAGCTCCGTTCATGCGGCCTCCTTTATACCTGAAAAGCATTGTTGTTGCCGCGGTTTTAGTCACTGCCTGCATGGTTCTGAGAAGATATTGAGTTTCCCGTAAGAAACCTTGTGCTTCCAGTTCCTAGTTGGAAGCTCACCCTGCTCTGCTCTATACCTAATGTGAAAGTCAACGTGAGCCCTAGCCTCGAAGGAAGGCCCTGATTTGCCTTGCCAAACGGGAGGCGTGGAGCAGCTCCATGAGGCCTTCTTCACTGTTCTGCTTTAGTTTCACGGTAGATAGCTTTTCAAGACTCCTAGGGACCTTGTTTCAGCACCCGTTTTGCTACCATTATACTGAGTAGAGCCAGGAAGCTCAGGGCCACGTAAGCAACTTCAGCCCCTTAGGCCTTTTGGAACACTCTGGTGTTAGCTAGATAAAGGCAACACACTGCACTCTTACTTGGGAGAGCCAGATTACCTCAGCTCTACACAGGATTCAGGAACACACTTCGAGACTGTCCGCCATTAAATGGATGTAACCTCATTCCGCTAGTTGAACTCTATTGAGAAAAACACTCTCTACTAATCCCTTTTCACCTTTTACACTTAGCGTCACGCATCCTCAAGGAGGTGGTCGGTTTGCATTCCAAGTACAATTTAAGCACAGTTCTTGGTGTAACACTGTAGGTCTTTGGAAGATCCACAGGCCCCTATGTCTCCCTCGTGCATCCTTTGTTTAGGCACTTGGCTGCACGCAGAAAAGCGGTCGTAGAAAAAAGTTGAATCAGGGAAAGCCCCAGTGGGTATCGTGAATCTCTTTTGACTTGTTAGCATCAACATGTACTTATGCTGCATGTCATTCTGGAAATGGGAAGCTGATGCCACAAGGCTTGTTTTCCCATTTTGAAAGCTCCATCCGGCAGTCTAGAAGATACTTGAAAATCATTGTTGTTCCTGGGGATGTAGTGACTGCCTGCCTGCTGCTGCGAAGAAAATGAGTTTTCCCGAAAGAAACCTTGTGCTTCCAGTTCCTAGTTGGAAGCTCACTCTGCTCTGCTCTATATCTAAACTGAAAGTCAAGGGGAGCACTAGCCTCGAAGTAATGCCCTGATTATCCTGGCAAAACGGGAGGCGTGCAGAAGCTCCATGAGGCCTTCATCGCTGTTCTCTTTTAGTTTCACGGTAGTAAGCTTTCCAAGACTCCTAGAGACCTAACTTCAGCACCCGTTTCGGTATCAGAAAACTGCCTAGAGCCAGGAAGCTCTGGTCCTGCGTGTATGCTGCGTAACAACTTACTATTTGGAGACTGATGGCACAAGGCTTCTTTGCCCATTTGGAAAGCTCCGTTCATGCGGCCTCCTTTATACCTGAAAAGCATTGTTGTTGCCGGGGTTTTCGTAACTGCCTGCATGGTTCTGAGAAGATATTGAGTTTTCCCGTAAGAAACCTTGTGCTTCCAGTTCCTAGTAGGAAGCTCACCCTGCTCTGCTCTATAACTAAAGTGGAAGTCAAGGGGAGAAGTAGCCTCGAAGTAATGCCCTGATTATCCTGGCAAAACGGGAGGCGTGCAGCAGCTCCATGAGGCCTTCATCGCTGTTCTCTTTTAGTTTCACGGTAGTAAGCTTTCCAAGACTCCTAGAGACCTTACTTCAGCACCCGTTACGGTATCAGAAAACTGCCTAGAGCCAGGAAGCTCTGGTCCTGCGTGTATGCGGCGTACCAACTTACTATTTGGAGACTGATGGCACAAGGCTTCTGTGCCGATTTGGAAAGCTCCGTTCATGCGACCTCCATTATAGCTGAAAAGCATTGTTGTTGCCGGTGTTTTAGTCACTGCCTGCATGGTTCTGAGACGATATTGAGTTTTCCCGTAAGAAACCTTGTGCTTCCAGTTCCTAGTAGGAAGCTCACCCTGCTCTGCTCTATAACTAAAGTGAAAGTCAAGGGGAGCACTAGCCTCGAAGTAATGCCCTGATTATCCTGGCAAAACGGGAGGCGTGCAGCAGCTCCATGAGGCCTTCATCGCTGTTCTCTTTTAGTTTCACGGTAGTAAGCTTTCCAAGACTCCTAGAGACCTTACTTCAGCACCCGTTTGGGTATCAGAAAACTGCCTAGAGCCAGGAAGCTCTGCTCCTGCGTGTATGCTGCATACCAACTTACTATTTGGAGACTGAGGGCACAAGGCTTCTTTGTCCATTTGGAAAGCTCCGTTCATGCGGCCTCCTTTATACCTGAAAAGCATTGTTGTTGCCGCGGTTTTAGTCACTGCCTGCATGGTTCTGAGAAGATATTGAGTTTCCCGTAAGAAACCTTGTGCTTCCAGTTCCTAGTTGGAAGCTCACCCTGCTCTGCTCTATACCTAATGTGAAAGTCAACGTGAGCCCTAGCCTCGAAGGAAGGCCCTGATTTGCCTTGCCAAACGGGAGGCGTGGAGCAGCTCCATGAGGCCTTCTTCACTGTTCTGCTTTAGTTTCACGGTAGATAGCTTTTCAAGACTCCTAGGGACCTTGTTTCAGCACCCGTTTTGCTACCATTATACTGAGTAGAGCCAGGAAGCTCAGGGCCACGTAAGCAACTTCAGCCCCTTAGGCCTTTTGGAACACTCTGGTGTTAGCTAGATAAAGGCAACACACTGCACTCTTACTTGGGAGAGCCAGATTACCTCAGCTCTACACAGGATTCAGGAACACACTTCGAGACTGTCCGCCATTAAATGGATGTAACCTCATTCCGCTAGTTGAACTCTATTGAGAAAAACACTCTCTACTAATCCCTTTTCACCTTTTACACTTAGAGTCACGCATCCTCAAGGAGGTGGTCGGTTTGCATTCCAAGTACAATTTAAGCACGGTTCTTGGTGTAACACTGTAGGTCTTTGGAAGATCCACAGGCCCCTAAGTCTCCCTCACGCATCCTTTGTTTAGGCACTTGGCTGCACGCAGAAAAGCGGTCGTAGAAAAAAGTTGAATCAGGGAAAGCCCCAGTGGGTATCGTGAATCTCTTTTGACTTGTTAGCATCAACATGTACTTATGCTGCGTGTCAATCTGAAAATGGGAAACTGATGCCACAACGCTTGTGTTCCCATTTTGAAAGCTTCATCATGCAGTCTAGAAGACACCTGAAAAGCATGGTTGTTGCTGGGGATTTAGTCACTGCCTGTCGGCTTCTGAGAAGAAAATGAGTTTTCCCGAAAGGACCTTGTGCTTCCAGTTCCTAGTTGGAAGCTCACCCTGCTCTCCTCTATACCAAAAGTGGAAGTCAACGTGAGCACTAACCTAAAAGAAAGGCCCTGATTATCCTTGCAAATCGGGAGGCATGCAGCAGCTCCATGAGGCCTTCCTCGCTGTTCTGCTTTAGTTTAACGGTAGTAAGCTTTCCAAGACTCCTAGGCACCTTGCTTCACCACCCGTTTTGGTATCAGAAAACTGCCTAAAGCCAGGAAGCTCTGGTGCTGCGTGTATGCTGCGTATCAACCTAGAAATTGGAGACTGATGGCACAAGGCTTGTTTTCCCATTAGGAAGGCTCCGTTCATGCGGCCTCCTTTATACCTAAAAAGCATTGCTGTTGCCGGGGATGTAGTCACTGCCTGCCTGCTGCTGCGAAGAAAATGAGTTTTCCCGAAAGAAACCTTGTGCTTCCAGTTCCTAGTTGGAAGCTCACTCTGCTCTGCTCTATATCTAAACTGAAAGTCAAGGGGAGCACTAGCCTCGAAGTAATGCCCTGATTATCCTGGCAAAACGGGAGGCGTGCAGCAGCTCCATGAGGCCTTCATCGCTGTTCTCTTTTAGTTTCACGGTAGTAAGCTTTCCAAGACTCCTAGAGACCTTACTTCAGCACCCGTTTGGGTATCAGAAAACTGCCTAGAGCCAGGAAGCTGTGCTCCTGCGTGTATGCTGCATACCAACTTACTATTTGGAGACTGAGGGCACAAGGCTTCTTTGCCCATTTGGAAAGCTCCGTTCATGCGGCCTCCTTTATACCTGAAAAGCATTGTTGTTGCCGTGGTTTTAGTCACTGCCTGCATGGTTCTGAGAAGATATTGAGTTTCCCGTAAGAAACCTTGTGCTTCCAGTTCCTAGTTGGAAGCTCACCCTGCTCTGCTCTATACCTAATGTGAAAGTCAACGTGAGCCCTAGCCTCGAAGGAAGGCCCTGATTTGCCTTGCCAAATGGGAGGCGTGGAGCAGCTCCATGAGGCCTTCTTCACTGTTCTGCTTTAGTTTCACGGTAGATAGCTTTTCAAGACTCCTAGGGACCTTGTTTCAGCACCCGTTTTGCTACCATTATACTGAGTAGAGCCAGGAAGCTCAGGGCCACGTAAGCAACTTCAGCCCCTTAGGCCTTTTGGAACACTCTGGTGTTAGCTAGATAAAGGCAACACACTGCACTCTTACTTGGGAGAGCCAGATTACCTCAGCTCTACACAGGATTCAGGAACACACTTCGAGACTGTCCGCCATTAAATGGATGTAACCTCATTCCGCTAGTTGAACTCTATTGAGAAAAACACTCTCTACTAATCCCTTTTCACCTTTTACACTTAGCGTCACGCATCCTCAAGGAGGTGGTCGGTTTGCATTCCAAGTACAATTTAAGCACAGTTCTTGGTGTAACACTGTAGGTCTTTGGAAGATCCACAGGCCCCTATGTCTCCCTCGCGCATCCTTTGTTTAGGCACTTGGCTGCACGCAGAAAAGCGGTCGTAGAAAAATGTTGAATCAGGGAAAGCCCCAGTGGGTATCGTGAATCTCTTTTGACTTGTTAGCATCAACATGTACTTATGCTGCATGTCATTCTGGAAATGGGAAGCTGATGCCACAAGGCTTGTTTTCCCATTTTGAAAGCTCCATCCGGCAGTCTAGAAGATACTTGAAAATCATTGTTGTTCCTGGGGATGTAGTGACTGCCTGCCTGCTGCTGCGAAGAAAATGAGTTTTCCCGAAAGAAACCTTGTGCTTCCAGTTCCTAGTTGGAAGCTCACTCTGCTCTGCTCTATATCTAAACTGAAAGTCAAGGGGAGCACTAGCCTCGAAGTAATGCCCTGATTATCCTGGCAAAACGGGAGGCGTGCAGAAGCTCCATGAGGCCTTCATCGCTGTTCTCTTTTAGTTTCACGGTAGTAAGCTTTCCAAGACTCCTAGAGACCTTACTTCAGCACCCGTTTCGGTATCAGAAAACTGCCTAGAGCCAGGAAGCTCTGGTCCTGCGTGTATGCTGCGTACCAACTTACTATTTGGAGACTGATGGCACAAGGCTTCTTTGCCCATTTGGAAAGCTCCGTTCATGCGGCCTCCTTTATACCTGAAAAGCATTGTTGTTGCCGGGGTTTTAGTCACTGCCTGCATGGTTCCGAGAAGATATTCAGTTTTCCCAAAGAAACCTGGTGCTTCCAGTTCCTAGTTGGAAGCTCACCCTGCTCTGCTCTATAACTAAAGTGAAAGTCAAGGGGAGCACTAGCCTCGAAGTAATGCCCTGATTATCCTGGCAAAACGGGAGGCATGCAGCAGCTCCATGAGGCCTTCATCGCTGTTCTCTTTTAGTTTCACGGTAGTAAGCTTTCCAAGACTCCTAGAGACCTTACTTCAGCACCCGTTTCGGTATCAGAAAACTGTCTACACCCAGGAAGCTCTGGTCCTGCGTGTATGCTGCGTACCAACTTACTATTTGGAGACTGATGGCACAAGGCTTCTTTGCCGATTTGGAAAGCTCCGTTCATGCGGCCTCCATTATAGCTGAAAAGCAATGTTGTTGCCGCGGTTTTAGTCACTGCCTGCATGGTTCTGAGAAGATATTGAGTTTTCCCGTAAGAAACCTTGTGCTTCCAGTTCCTAGTAGGAAGCTCACCCTGCTCTGCTCTATAACTAAAGTGAAAGTCAAGGGGAGCACTAGCCTCGAAGTAATGCCCTGATTATCCTGGCAAAACGGGAGGCGTGCAGCAGCTCCATGAGGCCTTCATCGCTGTTCTCTTTTAGTTTCACGGTAGTAAGCTTTCCAAGACTCCTAGAGACCTTACTTCAGCACCCGTTTGGGTATCAGAAAACTGCCTAGAGCCAGGAAGCTCTGCTCCTGCGTGTATGCTGCATACCAACTTACTATTTGGAGACTGAGGGCACAAGGCTTCTTTGTCCATTTGGAAAGCTCCGTTCATGCGGCCTCCTTTATACCTGAAAAGCATTGTTGTTGCCGCGGTTTTAGTCACTGCCTGCATGGTTCTGAGAAGATATTGAGTTTCCCGTAAGAAACCTTGTGCTTCCAGTTCCTAGTTGGAAGCTCACCCTGCTCTGCTCTATACCTAATGTGAAAGTCAACGTGAGCCCTAGCCTCGAAGGAAGGCCCTGATTTGCCTTGCCAAACGGGAGGCGTGGAGCAGCTCCATGAGGCCTTCTTCACTGTTCTGCTTTAGTTTCACGGTAGATAGCTTTTCAAGACTCCTAGGGACCTTGTTTCAGCACCCGTTTTGCTACCATTATACTGAGTAGAGCCAGGAAGCTCAGGGCCACGTAAGCAACTTCAGCCCCTTAGGCCTTTTGGAACACTCTGGTGTTAGCTAGATAAAGGCAACACACTGCACTCTTACTTGGGAGAGCCAGATTACCTCAGCTCTACACAGGATTCAGGAACACACTTCGAGACTGTCCGCCATTAAATGGATGTAACCTCATTCCGCTAGTTGAACTCTATTGAGAAAAACACTCTCTACTAATCCCTTTTCACCTTTTACACTTAGAGTCACGCATCCTCAAGGAGGTGGTCGGTTTGCATTCCAAGTACAATTTAAGCACGGTTCTTGGTGTAACACTGTAGGTCTTTGGAAGATCCACAGGCCCCTAAGTCTCCCTCACGCATCCTTTGTTTAGGCACTTGGCTGCACGCAGAAAAGCGGTCGTAGAAAAAAGTTGAATCAGGGAAAGCCCCAGTGGGTATCGTGAATCTCTTTTGACTTGTTAGCATCAACATGTACTTATGCTGCGTGTCAATCTGGAAATGGGAAACTGATGCCACAATGCTTGTGTTCCCATTTTGAAAGCTTCATCATGCAGTCTAGAAGATACCTGAAAAGCATGGTTGTTGCTGGGGATTTAGTCACTGCCTGTCGGCTTCTGAGAAGAAAATGAGTTTTCCCGAAAGGACCTTGTGCTTCCAGTTCCTAGTTGGAAGCTCACCCTGCTCTCCTCTATACCAAAAGTGGAAGTCAACGTGAGCACTAACCTAAAAGAAAGGCCCTGATTATCCTTGCAAATCGGGAGGCATGCAGCAGCTCCATGAGGCCTTCCTCGCTGTTCTGCTTTAGTTTAACGGTAGTAAGCTTTCCAAGACTCCTAGGCACCTTGCTTCACCACCCGTTTTGGTATCAGAAAACTGCCTAAAGCCAGGAAGCTCTGGTGCTGCGTGTATGCTGCGTATCAACCTAGAAATTGGAGACTGATGGCACAAGGCTTGTTTTCCCATTAGGAAGGCTCCGTTCATGCGGCCTCCTTTATACCTAAAAAGCATTGCTGTTGCCGGGGATGTAGTCACTGCCTGCCTGCTGCTGCGAAGAAAATGAGTTTTCCCGAAAGAAACCTTGTGCTTCCAGTTCCTAGTTGGAAGTTCACTCTGCTCTGCTCTATATCTAAACTGAAAGTCAAGGGGAGCACTAGCCTCGAAGTAATGCCCTGATTATCCTGGCAAAACGGGAGGCGTGCAGCAGCTCCATGAGGCCTTCATCGCTGTTCTCTTTTAGTTTCACGGTAGTAAGCTTTCCAAGACTCCTAGAGACCTTACTTCAGCACCCGTTTGGGTATCAGAAAACTGCCTAGAGCCAGGAAGCTGTGCTCCTGCGTGTATGCTGCATACCAACTTACTATTTGGAGACTGAGGGCACAAGGCTTCTTTGCCCATTTGGAAAGCTCCGTTCATGCGGCCTCCTTTATACCTGAAAAGCATTGTTGTTGCCGCGGTTTTAGTCACTGCCTGCATGGTTCTGAGAAGATATTGAGTTTCCCGTAAGAAACCTTGTGCTTCCAGTTCCTAGTTGGAAGCTCACCCTGCTCTGCTCTATACCTAATGTGAAAGTCAACGTGAGCCCTAGCCTCGAAGGAAGGCCCTGATTTGCCTTGCCAAACGGGAGGCGTGGAGCAGCTCCATGAGGCCTTCTTCACTGTTCTGCTTTAGTTTCACGGTAGATAGCTTTTCAAGACTCCTAGGGACCTTGTTTCAGCACCCGTTTTGCTACCATTATACTGAGTAGAGCCAGGAAGCTCAGGGCCACGTAAGCAACTTCAGCCCCTTAGGCCTTTTGGAACACTCTGGTGTTAGCTAGATAAAGGCAACACACTGCACTCTTACTTGGGAGAGCCAGATTACCTCAGCTCTACACAGGATTCAGGAACACACTTCGAGACTGTCCGCCATTAAATGGATGTAACCTCATTCCGCTAGTTGAACTCTATTGAGAAAAACACTCTCTACTAATCCCTTTTCACCTTTTACACTTAGCGTCACGCATCCTCAAGGAGGTGGTCGGTTTGCATTCCAAGTACAATTTAAGCACAGTTCTTGGTGTAACACTGTAGGTCTTTGGAAGATCCACAGGCCCCTATGTCTCCCTCGCGCATCCTTTGTTTAGGCACTTGGCTGCACGCAGAAAAGCGGTCGTAGAAAAATGTTGAATCAGGGAAAGCCCCAGTGGGTATCGTGAATCTCTTTTGACTTGTTAGCATCAACATGTACTTATGCTGCATGTCATTCTGGAAATGGGAAGCTGATGCCACAAGGCTTGTTTTCCCATTTTGAAAGCTCCATCCGGCAGTCTAGAAGATACTTGAAAATCATTGTTGTTCCTGGGGATGTAGTGACTGCCTGCCTGCTGCTGCGAAGAAAATGAGTTTTCCCGAAAGAAACCTTGTGCTTCCAGTTCCTAGTTGGAAGCTCACTCTGCTCTGCTCTATATCTAAACTGAAAGTCAAGGGGAGCACTAGCCTCGAAGTAATGCCCTGATTATCCTGGCAAAACGGGAGGCGTGCAGAAGCTCCATGAGGCCTTCATCGCTGTTCTCTTTTAGTTTCACGGTAGTAAGCTTTCCAAGACTCCTAGAGACCTAACTTCAGCACCCGTTTCGGTATCAGAAAACTGCCTAGAGCCAGGAAGCTCTGGTCCTGCGTGTATGCTGCGTAACAACTTACTATTTGGAGACTGATGGCACAAGGCTTCTTTGCCCATTTGGAAAGCTCCGTTCATGCGGCCTCCTTTATACCTGAAAAGCATTGTTGTTGCCGGGGTTTTCGTAACTGCCTGCATGGTTCTGAGAAGATATTGAGTTTTCCCGTAAGAAACCTTGTGCTTCCAGTTCCTAGTAGGAAGCTCACCCTGCTCTGCTCTATAACTAAAGTGGAAGTCAAGGGGAGAAGTAGCCTCGAAGTAATGCCCTGATTATCCTGGCAAAACGGGAGGCGTGCAGCAGCTCCATGAGGCCTTCATCGCTGTTCTCTTTTAGTTTCACGGTAGTAAGCTTTCCAAGACTCCTAGAGACCTTACTTCAGCACCCGTTACGGTATCAGAAAACTGCCTAGAGCCAGGAAGCTCTGGTCCTGCGTGTATGCGGCGTACCAACTTACTATTTGGAGACTGATGGCACAAGGCTTCTGTGCCGATTTGGAAAGCTCCGTTCATGCGACCTCCATTATAGCTGAAAAGCATTGTTGTTGCCGGTGTTTTAGTCACTGCCTGCATGGTTCTGAGACGATATTGAGTTTTCCCGTAAGAAACCTTGTGCTTCCAGTTCCTAGTAGGAAGCTCACCCTGCTCTGCTCTATAACTAAAGTGAAAGTCAAGGGGAGCACTAGCCTCGAAGTAATGCCCTGATTATCCTGGCAAAACGGGAGGCGTGCAGCAGCTCCATGAGGCCTTCATCGCTGTTCTCTTTTAGTTTCACGGTAGTAAGCTTTCCAAGACTCCTAGAGACCTTACTTCAGCACCCGTTTGGGTATCAGAAAACTGCCTAGAGCCAGGAAGCTCTGCTCCTGCGTGTATGCTGCATACCAACTTACTATTTGGAGACTGAGGGCACAAGGCTTCTTTGTCCATTTGGAAAGCTCCGTTCATGCGGCCTCCTTTATACCTGAAAAGCATTGTTGTTGCCGCGGTTTTAGTCACTGCCTGCATGGTTCTGAGAAGATATTGAGTTTCCCGTAAGAAACCTTGTGCTTCCAGTTCCTAGTTGGAAGCTCACCCTGCTCTGCTCTATACCTAATGTGAAAGTCAACGTGAGCCCTAGCCTCGAAGGAAGGCCCTGATTTGCCTTGCCAAACGGGAGGCGTGGAGCAGCTCCATGAGGCCTTCTTCACTGTTCTGCTTTAGTTTCACGGTAGATAGCTTTTCAAGACTCCTAGGGACCTTGTTTCAGCACCCGTTTTGCTACCATTATACTGAGTAGAGCCAGGAAGCTCAGGGCCACGTAAGCAACTTCAGCCCCTTAGGCCTTTTGGAACACTCTGGTGTTAGCTAGATAAAGGCAACACACTGCACTCTTACTTGGGAGAGCCAGATTACCTCAGCTCTACACAGGATTCAGGAACACACTTCGAGACTGTCCGCCATTAAATGGATGTAACCTCATTCCGCTAGTTGAACTCTATTGAGAAAAACACTCTCTACTAATCCCTTTTCACCTTTTACACTTAGAGTCACGCATCCTCAAGGAGGTGGTCGGTTTGCATTCCAAGTACAATTTAAGCACGGTTCTTGGTGTAACACTGTAGGTCTTTGGAAGATCCACAGGCCCCTAAGTCTCCCTCACGCATCCTTTGTTTAGGCACTTGGCTGCACGCAGAAAAGCGGTCGTAGAAAAAAGTTGAATCAGGGAAAGCCCCAGTGGGTATCGTGAATCTCTTTTGACTTGTTAGCATCAACATGTACTTATGCTGCGTGTCAATCTGAAAATGGGAAACTGATGCCACAACGCTTGTGTTCCCATTTTGAAAGCTTCATCATGCAGTCTAGAAGACACCTGAAAAGCATGGTTGTTGCTGGGGATTTAGTCACTGCCTGTCGGCTTCTGAGAAGAAAATGAGTTTTCCCGAAAGGACCTTGTGCTTCCAGTTCCTAGTTGGAAGCTCACCCTGCTCTCCTCTATACCAAAAGTGGAAGTCAACGTGAGCACTAACCTAAAAGAAAGGCCCTGATTATCCTTGCAAATCGGGAGGCATGCAGCAGCTCCATGAGGCCTTCCTCGCTGTTCTGCTTTAGTTTAACGGTAGTAAGCTTTCCAAGACTCCTAGGCACCTTGCTTCACCACCCGTTTTGGTATCAGAAAACTGCCTAAAGCCAGGAAGCTCTGGTGCTGCGTGTATGCTGCGTATCAACCTAGAAATTGGAGACTGATGGCACAAGGCTTGTTTTCCCATTAGGAAGGCTCCGTTCATGCGGCCTCCTTTATACCTAAAAAGCATTGCTGTTGCCGGGGATGTAGTCACTGCCTGCCTGCTGCTGCGAAGAAAATGAGTTTTCCCGAAAGAAACCTTGTGCTTCCAGTTCCTAGTTGGAAGCTCACTCTGCTCTGCTCTATATCTAAACTGAAAGTCAAGGGGAGCACTAGCCTCGAAGTAATGCCCTGATTATCCTGGCAAAACGGGAGGCGTGCAGCAGCTCCATGAGGCCTTCATCGCTGTTCTCTTTTAGTTTCACGGTAGTAAGCTTTCCAAGACTCCTAGAGACCTTACTTCAGCACCCGTTTGGGTATCAGAAAACTGCCTAGAGCCAGGAAGCTGTGCTCCTGCGTGTATGCTGCATACCAACTTACTATTTGGAGACTGAGGGCACAAGGCTTCTTTGCCCATTTGGAAAGCTCCGTTCATGCGGCCTCCTTTATACCTGAAAAGCATTGTTGTTGCCGCGGTTTTAGTCACTGCCTGCATGGTTCTGAGAAGATATTGAGTTTCCCGTAAGAAACCTTGTGCTTCCAGTTCCTAGTTGGAAGCTCACCCTGCTCTGCTCTATACCTAATGTGAAAGTCAACGTGAGCCCTAGCCTCGAAGGAAGGCCCTGATTTGCCTTGCCAAATGGGAGGCGTGGAGCAGCTCCATGAGGCCTTCTTCACTGTTCTGCTTTAGTTTCACGGTAGATAGCTTTTCAAGACTCCTAGGGACCTTGTTTCAGCACCCGTTTTGCTACCATTATACTGAGTAGAGCCAGGAAGCTCAGGGCCACGTAAGCAACTTCAGCCCCTTAGGCCTTTTGGAACACTCTGGTGTTAGCTAGATAAAGGCAACACACTGCACTCTTACTTGGGAGAGCCAGATTACCTCAGCTCTACACAGGATTCAGGAACACACTTCGAGACTGTCCGCCATTAAATGGATGTAACCTCATTCCGCTAGTTGAACTCTATTGAGAAAAACACTCTCTACTAATCCCTTTTCACCTTTTACACTTAGCGTCACGCATCCTCAAGGAGGTGGTCGGTTTGCATTCCAAGTACAATTTAAGCACAGTTCTTGGTGTAACACTGTAGGTCTTTGGAAGATCCACAGGCCCCTATGTCTCCCTCGCGCATCCTTTGTTTAGGCACTTGGCTGCACGCAGAAAAGCGGTCGTAGAAAAATGTTGAATCAGGGAAAGCCCCAGTGGGTATCGTGAATCTCTTTTGACTTGTTAGCATCAACATGTACTTATGCTGCATGTCATTCTGGAAATGGGAAGCTGATGCCACAAGGCTTGTTTTCCCATTTTGAAAGCTCCATCCGGCAGTCTAGAAGATACTTGAAAATCATTGTTGTTCCTGGGGATGTAGTGACTGCCTGCCTGCTGCTGCGAAGAAAATGAGTTTTCCCGAAAGAAACCTTGTGCTTCCAGTTCCTAGTTGGAAGCTCACTCTGCTCTGCTCTATATCTAAACTGAAAGTCAAGGGGAGCACTAGCCTCGAAGTAATGCCCTGATTATCCTGGCAAAACGGGAGGCGTGCAGAAGCTCCATGAGGCCTTCATCGCTGTTCTCTTTTAGTTTCACGGTAGTAAGCTTTCCAAGACTCCTAGAGACCTTACTTCAGCACCCGTTTCGGTATCAGAAAACTGCCTAGAGCCAGGAAGCTCTGGTCCTGCGTGTATGCTGCGTACCAACTTACTATTTGGAGACTGATGGCACAAGGCTTCTTTGCCCATTTGGAAAGCTCCGTTCATGCGGCCTCCTTTATACCTGAAAAGCATTGTTGTTGCCGGGGTTTTAGTCACTGCCTGCATGGTTCCGAGAAGATATTCAGTTTTCCCAAAGAAACCTGGTGCTTCCAGTTCCTAGTTGGAAGCTCACCCTGCTCTGCTCTATAACTAAAGTGAAAGTCAAGGGGAGCACTAGCCTCGAAGTAATGCCCTGATTATCCTGGCAAAACGGGAGGCGTGCAGCAGCTCCATGAGGCCTTCATCGCTGTTCTCTTTTAGTTTCACGGTAGTAAGCTTTCCAAGACTCCTAGAGACCTTACTTCAGCACCCGTTTCGGTATCAGAAAACTGTCTACACCCAGGAAGCTCTGGTCCTGCGTGTATGCTGCGTACCAACTTACTATTTGGAGACTGATGGCACAAGGCTTCTTTGCCGATTTGGAAAGCTCCGTTCATGCGGCCTCCATTATAGCTGAAAAGCAATGTTGTTGCCGCGGTTTTAGTCACTGCCTGCATGGTTCTGAGAAGATATTGAGTTTTCCCGTAAGAAACCTTGTGCTTCCAGTTCCTAGTAGGAAGCTCACCCTGCTCTGCTCTATAACTAAAGTGAAAGTCAAGGGGAGCACTAGCCTCGAAGTAATGCCCTGATTATCCTGGCAAAACGGGAGGCGTGCAGCAGCTCCATGAGGCCTTCATCGCTGTTCTCTTTTAGTTTCACGGTAGTAAGCTTTCCAAGACTCCTAGAGACCTTACTTCAGCACCCGTTTGGGTATCAGAAAACTGCCTAGAGCCAGGAAGCTCTGCTCCTGCGTGTATGCTGCATACCAACTTACTATTTGGAGACTGAGGGCACAAGGCTTCTTTGTCCATTTGGAAAGCTCCGTTCATGCGGCCTCCTTTATACCTGAAAAGCATTGTTGTTGCCGCGGTTTTAGTCACTGCCTGCATGGTTCTGAGAAGATATTGAGTTTCCCGTAAGAAACCTTGTGCTTCCAGTTCCTAGTTGGAAGCTCACCCTGCTCTGCTCTATACCTAATGTGAAAGTCAACGTGAGCCCTAGCCTCGAAGGAAGGCCCTGATTTGCCTTGCCAAACGGGAGGCGTGGAGCAGCTCCATGAGGCCTTCTTCACTGTTCTGCTTTAGTTTCACGGTAGATAGCTTTTCAAGACTCCTAGGGACCTTGTTTCAGCACCCGTTTTGCTACCATTATACTGAGTAGAGCCAGGAAGCTCAGGGCCACGTAAGCAACTTCAGCCCCTTAGGCCTTTTGGAACACTCTGGTGTTAGCTAGATAAAGGCAACACACTGCACTCTTACTTGGGAGAGCCAGATTACCTCAGCTCTACACAGGATTCAGGAACACACTTCGAGACTGTCCGCCATTAAATGGATGTAACCTCATTCCGCTAGTTGAACTCTATTGAGAAAAACACTCTCTACTAATCCCTTTTCACCTTTTACACTTAGAGTCACGCATCCTCAAGGAGGTGGTCGGTTTGCATTCCAAGTACAATTTAAGCACGGTTCTTGGTGTAACACTGTAGGTCTTTGGAAGATCCACAGGCCCCTAAGTCTCCCTCACGCATCCTTTGTTTAGGCACTTGGCTGCACGCAGAAAAGCGGTCGTAGAAAAAAGTTGAATCAGGGAAAGCCCCAGTGGGTATCGTGAATCTCTTTTGACTTGTTAGCATCAACATGTACTTATGCTGCGTGTCAATCTGGAAATGGGAAACTGATGCCACAACGCTTGTGTTCCCATTTTGAAAGCTTCATCATGCAGTCTAGAAGACACCTGAAAAGCATGGTTGTTGCTGGGGATTTAGTCACTGCCTGTCGGCTTCTGAGAAGAAAATGAGTTTTCCCGAAAGGACCTTGTGCTTCCAGTTCCTAGTTGGAAGCTCACCCTGCTCTCCTCTATACCAAAAGTGGAAGTCAACGTGAGCACTAACCTAAAAGAAAGGCCCTGATTATCCTTGCAAATCGGGAGGCATGCAGCAGCTCCATGAGGCCTTCCTCGCTGTTCTGCTTTAGTTTAACGGTAGTAAGCTTTCCAAGACTCCTAGGCACCTTGCTTCACCACCCGTTTTGGTATCAGAAAACTGCCTAAAGCCAGGAAGCTCTGGTGCTGCGTGTATGCTGCGTATCAACCTAGAAATTGGAGACTGATGGCACAAGGCTTGTTTTCCCATTAGGAAGGCTCCGTTCATGCGGCCTCCTTTATACCTAAAAAGCATTGTTGTTGCCGGGGATGTAGTCACTGCCTGCCTGCTGCTGCGAAGAAAATGAGTTTTCCCGAAAGAAACCTTGTGCTTCCAGTTCCTAGTTGGAAGTTCACTCTGCTCTGCTCTATATCTAAACTGAAAGTCAAGGGGAGCACTAGCCTCGAAGTAATGCCCTGATTATCCTGGCAAAACGGGAGGCGTGCAGCAGCTCCATGAGGCCTTCATCGCTGTTCTCTTTTAGTTTCACGGTAGTAAGCTTTCCAAGACTCCTAGAGACCTTACTTCAGCACCCGTTTGGGTATCAGAAAACTGCCTAGAGCCAGGAAGCTGTGCTCCTGCGTGTATGCTGCATACCAACTTACTATTTGGAGACTGAGGGCACAAGGCTTCTTTGCCCATTTGGAAAGCTCCGTTCATGCGGCCTCCTTTATACCTGAAAAGCATTGTTGTTGCCGCGGTTTTAGTCACTGCCTGCATGGTTCTGAGAAGATATTGAGTTTCCCGTAAGAAACCTTGTGCTTCCAGTTCCTAGTTGGAAGCTCACCCTGCTCTGCTCTATACCTAATGTGAAAGTCAACGTGAGCCCTAGCCTCGAAGGAAGGCCCTGATTTGCCTTGCCAAACGGGAGGCGTGGAGCAGCTCCATGAGGCCTTCTTCACTGTTCTGCTTTAGTTTCACGGTAGATAGCTTTTCAAGACTCCTAGGGACCTTGTTTCAGCACCCGTTTTGCTACCATTATACTGAGTAGAGCCAGGAAGCTCAGGGCCACGTAAGCAACTTCAGCCCCTTAGGCCTTTTGGAACACTCTGGTGTTAGCTAGATAAAGGCAACACACTGCACTCTTACTTGGGAGAGCCAGATTACCTCAGCTCTACACAGGATTCAGGAACACACTTCGAGACTGTCCGCCATTAAATGGATGTAACCTCATTCCGCTAGTTGAACTCTATTGAGAAAAACACTCTCTACTAATCCCTTTTCACCTTTTACACTTAGCGTCACGCATCCTCAAGGAGGTGGTCGGTTTGCATTCCAAGTACAATTTAAGCACAGTTCTTGGTGTAACACTGTAGGTCTTTGGAAGATCCACAGGCCCCTATGTCTCCCTCGCGCATCCTTTGTTTAGGCACTTGGCTGCACGCAGAAAAGCGGTCGTAGAAAAATGTTGAATCAGGGAAAGCCCCAGTGGGTATCGTGAATCTCTTTTGACTTGTTAGCATCAACATGTACTTATGCTGCATGTCATTCTGGAAATGGGAAGCTGATGCCACAAGGCTTGTTTTCCCATTTTGAAAGCTCCATCCGGCAGTCTAGAAGATACTTGAAAATCATTGTTGTTCCTGGGGATGTAGTGACTGCCTGCCTGCTGCTGCGAAGAAAATGAGTTTTCCCGAAAGAAACCTTGTGCTTCCAGTTCCTAGTTGGAAGCTCACTCTGCTCTGCTCTATATCTAAACTGAAAGTCAAGGGGAGCACTAGCCTCGAAGTAATGCCCTGATTATCCTGGCAAAACGGGAGGCGTGCAGAAGCTCCATGAGGCCTTCATCGCTGTTCTCTTTTAGTTTCACGGTAGTAAGCTTTCCAAGACTCCTAGAGACCTAACTTCAGCACCCGTTTCGGTATCAGAAAACTGCCTAGAGCCAGGAAGCTCTGGTCCTGCGTGTATGCTGCGTAACAACTTACTATTTGGAGACTGATGGCACAAGGCTTCTTTGCCCATTTGGAAAGCTCCGTTCATGCGGCCTCCTTTATACCTGAAAAGCATTGTTGTTGCCGGGGTTTTCGTAACTGCCTGCATGGTTCTGAGAAGATATTGAGTTTTCCCGTAAGAAACCTTGTGCTTCCAGTTCCTAGTAGGAAGCTCACCCTGCTCTGCTCTATAACTAAAGTGGAAGTCAAGGGGAGAAGTAGCCTCGAAGTAATGCCCTGATTATCCTGGCAAAACGGGAGGCGTGCAGCAGCTCCATGAGGCCTTTATCGCTGTTCTCTTTTAGTTTCACGGTAGTAAGCTTTCCAAGACTCCTAGAGACCTTACTTCAGCACCCGTTACGGTATCAGAAAACTGCCTAGAGCCAGGAAGCTCTGGTCCTGCGTGTATGCGGCGTACCAACTTACTATTTGGAGACTGATGGCACAAGGCTTCTGTGCCGATTTGGAAAGCTCCGTTCATGCGACCTCCATTATAGCTGAAAAGCATTGTTGTTGCCGGTGTTTTAGTCACTGCCTGCATGGTTCTGAGACGATATTGAGTTTTCCCGTAAGAAACCTTGTGCTTCCAGTTCCTAGTAGGAAGCTCACCCTGCTCTGCTCTATAACTAAAGTGAAAGTCAAGGGGAGCACTAGCCTCGAAGTAATGCCCTGATTATCCTGGCAAAACGGGAGGCGTGCAGCAGCTCCATGAGGCCTTCATCGCTGTTCTCTTTTAGTTTCACGGTAGTAAGCTTTCCAAGACTCCTAGAGACCTTACTTCAGCACCCGTTTCGGTATCAGAAAACTGCCTAGAGCCAGGAAGCTCTGGTCCTGCGTGTATGCTGCATACCAACTTACTATTTGGAGACTGAGGGCACAAGGCTTCTTTGCCCATTTGGAAAGCTCCGTTCATGCGGCCTCCTTTATACCTGAAAAGCATTGTTGTTGCCGCGGTTTTAGTCACTGCCTGCATGGTTCTGAGAAGATATTGAGTTTCCTGTAAGAAACCTTGTGCTTCCAGGTCCTAGTTGGAAGCTCACCCTGCTCTGCTCTATACCTAATGTGAAAGTCAACGTGAGCCCTAGCCTCGAAGGAAGGCCCTGATTTGCCTTGCCAAACGGGAGGCGTGGAGCAGCTCCATGAGGCCTTCTTCACTGTTCTGCTTTAGTTTCAAGGTAGATAGCTTTTCAAGACTCCTAAGGACCTTGTTTCAGCATCCGTTTTGCTACCATTATACTGAGTAGAGCCAGGAAGCTCAGGGCCACGTAAGCAACTTCAGCCCCATAGGCCTTTTGGAAAACTCTGGTGTTAGCTAGAGAAAGGCAACACACTGCACTCTTACTTGGGAGAGCCAGGTTATCTCAGGTCTACGCAGGATTCAGGAACACACTTCGAGACTGTCCGCCATTAAATGGAGGTAACCTCATTCCCCTAGTTGAACTCTATTGAGAAAAACACTCTCTTCTAATCCCTTTTCACCTTTTACACTTAGAGTCACGCATCCTCAAGGAGGTGGTCGTTTGCATTCCAAGTACAATTTAAGCACAGTTCTTGGTGTAACACTGTAGGTCTTTGACGGATGCACAGGCCCCTAAGTCTCCCTCGTGCATCCTTTGTTTAGGCACTTGGCTGCACGCAGAAAAGCAGTCGTAGAAAAAAGTTGAATCAGGGGAAGCCCCAGTGGGTATCGTGAATCTCTTTTGACTTGTTAGCATCAACATGTACTTATGCTGCGTGTCAATCTGGAAATGGGAAACTGATGCCACAACGCTTGTGTTCCCATTTTGAAAGCTTCATCATGCAGTCTAGAAGATACCTGAAAAGCATGGTTGTTTCTGGGGATTTAGTCACTGCCTGTCGGCTTCTGAGAAGAAAATGAATTTTCGCGAAAGGACCTTGTGCTTCCAGTTCCTAGTTGGAAGCTCACCCTGCTCTCCTCTATACCAAAAGTGGAAGTCAACGTGAGCACTAACCTAAAAGTAAGGCCCTGATTATCCTTGCAAATCGAGAGGCCTGCAGCAGCTCCATGAAGCCTTCCTCGCTGTTCTGCTTTAGTTTAACGGTAGTAAGCTTTCCAAGACTCCTAGGCACCTTGCTTCACCACCCGTTTTGGTATCAGAAAACTGCCTAAAGCCAGGAAGATCTGGTGCTGCGTGTATGCTGCGTATCAACCTAGAAATTGGAGACTGATGGCACAAGGCTTGTTTTCCCATTAGGAAGGCTCCGTTCATGCGGCCTCCTTTATACCTAAAAAGCATGGTTGTTGCCGTGGATGTAGTCACTGCCTGCCTGCTGCTGCGAAGAAAATGAGTTTTCCCGAAAGAAACCTTGTGCTTCCAGTTCCTAGTTGGAAGCTCACTCTGCTCTGCTCTATATCTAAACTGAAAGTCAAGGGGAGCACTAGCCTCGAAGTAATGCCCTGATTATCCTGGCAAAACGGGAGGCGTGCAGCAGCTCCATGAGGCCTTCATCGCTGTTCTCTTTTAGTTTCACGGTAGTAAGCTTTCCAAGACTCCTAGAGACCTTACTTCAGCACCCGTTTGGGTTACAGAAAACTGCCTAGAGCCAGGAAGCTCTGGTCCTGCGTGTATGCTGTGTACCAACTTACTATTTGGAGACTGATGGCACAAGGCTTCTTTGCCCATTTGGAAAGCTCCGTTCATGCGGCCTCCTTTATACCTGAAAAGCATTGTTGTTGCCGGGGTTTTAGTCACTGCCTGCATGGTTCTGAGAAGATATTGAGTTTTCCCGTAAGAAACCTTGTGCTTCCAGTTCCTAGTAGGAAGCTCACCCTGCTCTGCTCTATAACTAAAGTGAAAGTCAAGGGGAGCACTAGCCTCGAAGTAATGCCCTGATTATCCTGGCAAAACGGGAGGCGTGCAGCAGCTCCATGAGGCCTTCATCGCTGTTCTCTTTTAGTTTCACGGTAGTAAGCTTTCCAAGACTCCTAGAGACCTTACTTCAGCACCCGTTTGGGTATCAGAAAACTGCCTAGAGCCAGGAAGCTCTGCTCCTGCGTGTATGCTGCGTACCAACTTACTATTTGGAGACTGAGGGCACAAGGCTTCTTTGCCCATTTGGAAAGCTCCGTTCATGCGGCTTCCTTTATACCTGAAAAGCATTGTTGTTGCCGCGGTTTTAGTCACTGCCTGCATGGTTCTGAGAAGATATTGAGTTTCCCGTAAGAAACCTTGTGCTTCCAGTTCCTAGTTGGAAGCTCACCCTGCTCTGCTCTATACCTAATGTGAAAGTCAACGTGAGCCCTAGCCTCGAAGGAAGGCCCTAATTTGCCTTGCCAAACGGGAGGCGTGGAGCAGCTCCATGAGGCCTTCTTCACTGTTCTGCTTTAGTTTCAAGGTAGATAGCTTTTCAAGACTCCTAGGGACCTTGTTTCAGCACCCGTTTTGCTACCATTATACTGAGTGAGACCAGGAAGCTCAGGGCCACGTAGGCAACTTCAGCCCCGTAGGCCTTTTGGAACAACCCAGTGTTGGCTAGAGAAAGGCAACACACTGCACCTTTCCTTGGAAGAGCCAGGTTATCTCAGGTCTACGCAAGATTCAGGAACACACTTGGAGACTTTCCGCCATTAAATGGATGTAACCTCATTCCCCTAGTTGAACTCTATTGAGAAAAACACTCTCTTCTAATCCCTTTTCACCTTTTACACTTAGAGTCACGCATCCTCAAGGAGGTGGTCGTTTGCATTCCAAGTACAATTTAAGCACAGTTCTTGGTGTAACACTGTAGGTCTTTGACGGATGCAAAGGTCCCTAAGTCTCCCTCGTGCATCCTTTGTTTAGGCACTTGGCTGCACGCAGAAAAGCGGTCATAGAAAAAAGTTGAATCAGGGAAAGCCCCAGTGGGTATCGTGAATCTCTTTTGACTTGTTAGCATCACCATGTACGTATGCTGCGTGTCATTCTGGAAATGGGAAACTGATGCCACAACGCTTGTGTTCCCATTTTGAAAGCTTCATCATGCAGTCTAGAAGACACCTGAAAAGCATGGTTGTTGCTGGGGATTTAGTCACTGCCTGTCGGCTTCTGAGAAGAAAATGAGTTTTCCCGAAAGGACCTTGTGCTTCCAGTTCCTAGTTGGAAGCTCACCCTGCTCTCCTCTATACCAAAAGTGGAAGTCAACGTGAGCACTGACCTAAAAGTAAGGCCCTGATTATCCTTGCAAATTGGGAGGCATGCAGCAGCTCCATGAGGCCTTCCTCGCTGTTCTGCTTTAGTTTAACGGTAGTAAGCTTTCCAAGACTCCTAGGCACCTGGCTTCACCACCCGTTTCGGTATCAGAAAACTGCCTAGAGCCAGGAAGCTCTGGTGCTGCGTGTATGCTGCATATCAACCTAGAAATTGGAGACTGATGGAACAAGGCTTGTTTTCCCATTAGGAAGGCTCCATTCATGCGGCCTCCTTTATACCTGAAAAGCATTGTTGTTGCCGGGGTTTTAGTCACTGCCTGCATGGTTCCGAGAAGATATTCAGTTTTCCCAAAGAAACCTGGTGCTTCCAGTTCCTAGTTGGAAGCTCACCCTGCTCTGCTCTATAACTAAAGTGAAAGTCAAGGGGAGCACTAGCCTCGAAGTAATGCCCTGATTATCCTGGCAAAACGGGAGGCGTGCAGCAGCTCCATGAGGCCTTCATCGCTGTTCTCTTTTAGTTTCACGGTAGTAAGCTTTCCAAGACTCCTAGAGACCTTACTTCAGCACCCGTTTCGGTATCAGAAAACTGTCTACACCCAGGAAGCTCTGGTCCTGCGTGTATGCTGCGTACCAACTTACTATTTGGAGACTGATGGCACAAGGCTTCTTTGCCGATTTGGAAAGCTCCGTTCATGCGGCCTCCATTATAGCTGAAAAGCAATGTTGTTGCCGGGGTTTTAGTCACTGCCTGCATGGTTCTGAGAAGATATTGAGTTTTCCCGTAAGAAACCTTGTGCTTCCAGTTCCTAGTAGGAAGCTCACCCTGCTCTGCTCTATAACTAAAGTGAAAGTCAAGGGGAGCACTAGCCTCGAAGTAATGCCCTGATTATCCTGGCAAAACGGGAGGCGTGCAGCAGCTCCATGAGGCCTTCATCGCTGTTCTCTTTTAGTTTCACGGTAGTAAGCTTTCCAAGACTCCTAGAGACCTTACTTCAGCACCCGTTTGGGTATCAGAAAACTGCCTAGAGCCAGGAAGCTCTGCTCCTGCGTGTATGCTGCATACCAACTTACTATTTGGAGACTGAGGGCACAAGGCTTCTTTGTCCATTTGGAAAGCTCCGTTCATGCGGCCTCCTTTATACCTGAAAAGCATTGTTATTGCCGCGGTTTTAGTTACTGCCTGCATGGTTCTGAGAAGATATTGAGTTTCCCGTAAGAAACCTTGTGCTTCCAGTTCCTAGTTGGAAGCTCACCCTGCTCTGCTCTATACCTAATGTGAAAGTCAACGTGAGCCCTAGCCTCGAAGGAAGGCCCTGATTTGCCTTGCCAAACGGGAGGCGTGGAGCAGCTCCATGAGGCCTTCTTCACTGTTCTGCTTTAGTTTCACGGTAGATAGCTTTTCAAGACTCCTAGGGACCTTGTTTCAGCACCCGTTTTGCTACCATTATACTGAGTAGAGCCAGGAAGCTCAGGGCCACGTAAGCAACTTCAGCCCCTTAGGCCTTTTGGAACACTCTGGTGTTAGCTAGATAAAGGCAACACACTGCACTCTTACTTGGGAGAGCCAGATTACCTCAGCTCTACACAGGATTCAGGAACACACTTCGAGACTGTCCGCCATTAAATGGATGTAACCTCATTCCGCTAGTTGAACTCTATTGAGAAAAACACTCTCTACTAATCCCTTTTCACCTTTTACACTTAGAGTCACGCATCCTCAAGGAGGTGGTCGGTTTGCATTCCAAGTACAATTTAAGCACGGTTCTTGGTGTAACACTGTAGGTCTTTGGAAGATCCACAGGCCCCTAAGTCTCCCTCACGCATCCTTTGTTTAGGCACTTGGCTGCACGCAGAAAAGCGGTCGTAGAAAAAAGTTGAATCAGGGAAAGCCCCAGTGGGTATCGTGAATCTCTTTTGACTTGTTAGCATCAACATGTACTTATGCTGCGTGTCAATCTGAAAATGGGAAACTGATGCCACAACGCTTGTGTTCCCATTTTGAAAGCTTCATCATGCAGTCTAGAAGATACCTGAAAAGCATGGTTGTTGCTGGGGATTTAGTCACTGCCTGTCGGCTTCTGAGAAGAAAATGAGTTTTCCCGAAAGGACCTTGTGCTTCCAGTTCCTAGTTGGAAGCTCACCCTGCTCTCCTCTATACCAAAAGTGGAAGTCAACGTGAGCACTAACCTAAAAGAAAGGCCCTGATTATCCTTGCAAATCGGGAGGCATGCAGCAGCTCCATGAGGCCTTCCTCGCTGTTCTGCTTTAGTTTAACGGTAGTAAGCTTTCCAAGACTCCTAGGCACCTTGCTTCACCACCCGTTTTGGTATCAGAAAACTGCCTAAAGCCAGGAAGCTCTGGTGCTGCGTGTATGCTGCGTATCAACCTAGAAATTGGAGACTGATGGCACAAGGCTTGTTTTCCCATTAGGAAGGCTCCGTTCATGCGGCCTCCTTTATACCTAAAAAGCATTGCTGTTGCCGGGGATGTAGTCACTGCCTGCCTGCTGCTGCGAAGAAAATGAGTTTTCCCGAAAGAAACCTTGTGCTTCCAGTTCCTAGTTGGAAGCTCACTCTGCTCTGCTCTATATCTAAACTGAAAGTCAAGGGGAGCACTAGCCTCGAAGTAATGCCCTGATTATCCTGGCAAAACGGGAGGCGTGCAGCAGCTCCATGAGGCCTTCATCGCTGTTCTCTTTTAGTTTCACGGTAGTAAGCTTTCCAAGACTCCTAGAGACCTTACTTCAGCACCCGTTTGGGTATCAGAAAACTGCCTAGAGCCAGGAAGCTCTGCTCCTGCGTGTATGCTGCATACCAACTTACTATTTGGAGACTGAGGGCACAAGGCTTCTTTGCCCATTTGGAAAGCTCCGTTCATGCGGCCTCCTTTATACCTGAAAAGCATTGTTGTTGCCGCGGTTTTAGTCACTGCCTGCATGGTTCTGAGAAGATATTGAGTTTCCCGTAAGAAACCTTGTGCTTCCAGTTCCTAGTTGGAAGCTCACCCTGCTCTGCTCTATACCTAATGTGAAAGTCAACGTGAGCCCTAGCCTCGAAGGAAGGCCCTGATTTGCCTTGCCAAACGGGAGGCGTGGAGCAGCTCCATGAGGCCTTCTTCACTGTTCTGCTTTAGTTTCACGGTAGATAGCTTTTCAAGACTCCTAGGGACCTTGTTTCAGCACCCGTTTTGCTACCATTATACTGAGTAGAGCCAGGAAGCTCAGGGCCACGTAAGCAACTTCAGCCCCTTAGGCCTTTTGGAACACTCTGGTGTTAGCTAGATAAAGGCAACACACTGCACTCTTACTTGGGAGAGCCAGATTACCTCAGCTCTACACAGGATTCAGGAACACACTTCGAGACTGTCCGCCATTAAATGGATGTAACCTCATTCCGCTAGTTGAACTCTATTGAGAAAAACACTCTCTACTAATCCCTTTTCACCTTTTACACTTAGCGTCACGCATCCTCAAGGAGGTGGTCGGTTTGCATTCCAAGTACAATTTAAGCACAGTTCTTGGTGTAACACTGTAGGTCTTTGGAAGATCCACAGGCCCCTATGTCTCCCTCGCGCATCCTTTGTTTAGGCACTTGGCTGCACGCAGAAAAGCGGTCGTAGAAAAATGTTGAATCAGGGAAAGCCCCAGTGGGTATCGTGAATCTCTTTTGACTTGTTAGCATCAACATGTACTTATGCTGCATGTCATTCTGGAAATGGGAAGCTGATGCCACAAGGCTTGTTTTCCCATTTTGAAAGCTCCATCCGGCAGTCTAGAAGATACTTGAAAATCATTGTTGTTCCTGGGGATGTAGTGACTGCCTGCCTGCTGCTGCGAAGAAAATGAGTTTTCCCGAAAGAAACCTTGTGCTTCCAGTTCCTAGTTGGAAGCTCACTCTGCTCTGCTCTATATCTAAACTGAAAGTCAAGGGGAGCACTAGCCTCGAAGTAATGCCCTGATTATCCTGGCAAAACGGGAGGCGTGCAGAAGCTCCATGAGGCCTTCATCGCTGTTCTCTTTTAGTTTCACGGTAGTAAGCTTTCCAAGACTCCTAGAGACCTTACTTCAGCACCCGTTTCGGTATCAGAAAACTGCCTAGAGCCAGGAAGCTCTGGTCCTGCGTGTATGCTGCGTACCAACTTACTATTTGGAGACTGATGGCACAAGGCTTCTTTGCCCATTTGGAAAGCTCCGTTCATGCGGCCTCCTTTATACCTGAAAAGCATTGTTGTTGCCGGGGTTTTAGTCACTGCCTGCATGGTTCCGAGAAGATATTCAGTTTTCCCAAAGAAACCTGGTGCTTCCAGTTCCTAGTTGGAAGCTCACCCTGCTCTGCTCTATAACTAAAGTGAAAGTCAAGGGGAGCACTAGCCTCGAAGTAATGCCCTGATTATCCTGGCAAAACGGGAGGCGTGCAGCAGCTCCATGAGGCCTTCATCGCTGTTCTCTTTTAGTTTCACGGTAGTAAGCTTTCCAAGACTCCTAGAGACCTTACTTCAGCACCCGTTTCGGGATCAGAAAACTGTCTACACCCAGGAAGCTCTGGTCCTGCGTGTATGCTGCGTACCAACTTACTATTTGGAGACTGATGGCACAAGGCTTCTTTGCCGATTTGGAAAGCTCCGTTCATGCGGCCTCCATTATAGCTGAAAAGCAATGTTGTTGCCGCGGTTTGAGTCACTGCCTGCATGGTTCTGAGAAGATATTGAGTTTTCCCGTAAGAAACCTTGTGCTTCCAGTTCCTAGTAGGAAGCTCACCCTGCTCTGCTCTATAACTAAAGTGAAAGTCAAGGGGAGCACTAGCCTCGAAGTAATGCCCTGATTATCCTGGCAAAACGGGAGGCGTGCAGCAGCTCCATGAGGCCTTCATCGCTGTTCTCTTTTAGTTTCACGGTAGTAAGCTTTCCAAGACTCCTAGAGACCTTACTTCAGCACCCGTTTGGGTATCAGAAAACTGCCTAGAGCCAGGAAGCTCTGCTCCTGCGTGTATGCTGCATACCAACTTACTATTTGGAGACTGAGGGCACAAGGCTTCTTTGTCCATTTGGAAAGCTCCGTTCATGCGGCCTCCTTTATACCTGAAAAGCATTGTTGTTGCCGCGGTTTTAGTCACTGCCTGCATGGTTCTGAGAAGATATTGAGTTTCCCGTAAGAAACCTTGTGCTTCCAGTTCCTAGTTGGAAGCTCACCCTGCTCTGCTCTATACCTAATGTGAAAGTCAACGTGAGCCCTAGCCTCGAAGGAAGGCCCTGATTTGCCTTGCCAAACGGGAGGCGTGGAGCAGCTCCATGAGGCATTCTTCACTGTTCTGCTTTAGTTTCACGGTAGATAGCTTTTCAAGACTCCTAGGGACCTTGTTTCAGCACCCGTTTTGCTACCATTATACTGAGTAGAGCCAGGAAGCTCAGGGCCACGTAAGCAACTTCAGCCCCTTAGGCCTTTTGGAACACTCTGGTGTTAGCTAGATAAAGGCAACACACTGCACTCTTACTTGGGAGAGCCAGATTACCTCAGCTCTACACAGGATTCAGGAACACACTTCGAGACTGTCCGCCATTAAATGGATGTAACCTCATTCCGCTAGTTGAACTCTATTGAGAAAAACACTCTCTACTAATCCCTTTTCACCTTTTACACTTAGAGTCACGCATCCTCAAGGAGGTGGTCGGTTTGCATTCCAAGTACAATTTAAGCACGGTTCTTGGTGTAACACTGTAGGTCTTTGGAAGATCCACAGGCCCCTAAGTCTCCCTCACGCATCCTTTGTTTAGGCACTTGGCTGCACGCAGAAAAGCGGTCGTAGAAAAAAGTTGAATCAGGGAAAGCCCCAGTGGGTATCGTGAATCTCTTTTGACTTGTTAGCATCAACATGTACTTATGCTGCGTGTCAATCTGAAAATGGGAAACTGATGCCACAACGCTTGTGTTCCCATTTGGAAAGCTTCATCATGCAGTCTAGAAGACACCTGAAAAGCATGGTTGTTGCTGGGGATTTAGTCACTGCCTGTCGGCTTCTGAGAAGAAAATGAGTTTTCCCGAAAGGACCTTGTGCTTCCAGTTCCTAGTTGGAAGCTCACCCTGCTCTCCTCTATACCAAAAGTGGAAGTCAACGTGAGCACTAACCTAAAAGAAAGGCCCTGATTATCCTTGCAAATCGGGAGGCATGCAGCAGCTCCATGAGGCCTTCATCGCTGTTCTGCTTTAGTTTAACGGTAGTAAGCTTTCCAAGACTCCTAGGCACCTTGCTTCACCACCCGTTTTGGTATCAGAAAACTGCCTAAAGCCAGGAAGCTCTGGTGCTGCGTGTATGCTGCGTATCAACCTAGAAATTGGAGACTGATGGCACAAGGCTTGTTTTCCCATTAGGAAGGCTCCGTTCATGCGGCCTCCTTTATACCTAAAAAGCATTGTTGTTGCCGGGGATGTAGTCACTGCCTGCCTGCTGCTGCGAAGAAAATGAGTTTTCCCGAAAGAAACCTTGTGCTTCCAGTTCCTAGTTGGAAGTTCACTCTGCTCTGCTCTATATCTAAACTGAAAGTCAAGGGGAGCACTAGCCTCGAAGTAATGCCCTGATTATCCTGGCAAAACGGGAGGCGTGCAGCAGCTCCATGAGGCCTTCATCGCTGTTCTCTTTTAGTTTCACGGTAGTAAGCTTTCCAAGACTCCTAGAGACCTTACTTCAGCACCCGTTTGGGTATCAGAAAACTGCCTAGAGCCAGGAAGCTGTGCTCCTGCGTGTATGCTGCATACCAACTTACTATTTGGAGACTGAGGGCACAAGGCTTCTTTGCCCATTTGGAAAGCTCCGTTCATGCGGCCTCCTTTATACCTGAAAAGCATTGTTGTTGCCGCGGTTTTAGTCACTGCCTGCATGGTTCTGAGAAGATATTGAGTTTCCCGTAAGAAACCTTGTGCTTCCAGTTCCTAGTTGGAAGCTCACCCTGCTCTGCTCTATACCTAATGTGAAAGTCAACGTGAGCCCTAGCCTCGAAGGAAGGCCCTGATTTGCCTTGCCAAACGGGAGGCGTGGAGCAGCTCCATGAGGCCTTCTTCACTGTTCTGCTTTAGTTTCACGGTAGATAGCTTTTCAAGACTCCTAGGGACCTTGTTTCAGCACCCGTTTTGCTACCATTATACTGAGTAGAGCCAGGAAGCTCAGGGCCACGTAAGCAACTTCAGCCCCTTAGGCCTTTTGGAACACTCTGGTGTTAGCTAGATAAAGGCAACACACTGCACTCTTACTTGGGAGAGCCAGATTACCTCAGCTCTACACAGGATTCAGGAACACACTTCGAGACTGTCCGCCATTAAATGGATGTAACCTCATTCCGCTAGTTGAACTCTATTGAGAAAAACACTCTCTACTAATCCCTTTTCACCTTTTACACTTAGCGTCACGCATCCTCAAGGAGGTGGTCGGTTTGCATTCCAAGTACAATTTAAGCACAGTTCTTGGTGTAACACTGTAGGTCTTTGGAAGATCCACAGGCCCCTATGTCTCCCTCGCGCATCCTTTGTTTAGGCACTTGGCTGCACGCAGAAAAGCGGTCGTAGAAAAATGTTGAATCAGGGAAAGCCCCAGTGGGTATCGTGAATCTCTTTTGACTTGTTAGCATCAACATGTACTTATGCTGCATGTCATTCTGGAAATGGGAAGCTGATGCCACAAGGCTTGTTTTCCCATTTTGAAAGCTCCATCCGGCAGTCTAGAAGATACTTGAAAATCATTGTTGTTCCTGGGGATGTAGTGACTGCCTGCCTGCTGCTGCGAAGAAAATGAGTTTTCCCGAAAGAAACCTTGTGCTTCCAGTTCCTAGTTGGAAGCTCACTCTGCTCTGCTCTATATCTAAACTGAAAGTCAAGGGGAGCACTAGCCTCGAAGTAATGCCCTGATTATCCTGGCAAAACGGGAGGCGTGCAGAAGCTCCATGAGGCCTTCATCGCTGTTCTCTTTTAGTTTCACGGTAGTAAGCTTTCCAAGACTCCTAGAGACCTAACTTCAGCACCCGTTTCGGTATCAGAAAACTGCCTAGAGCCAGGAAGCTCTGGTCCTGCGTGTATGCTGCGTAACAACTTACTATTTGGAGACTGATGGCACAAGGCTTCTTTGCCCATTTGGAAAGCTCCGTTCATGCGGCCTCCTTTATACCTGAAAAGCATTGTTGTTGCCGGGGTTTTCGTAACTGCCTGCATGGTTCTGAGAAGATATTGAGTTTTCCCGTAAGAAACCTTGTGCTTCCAGTTCCTAGTAGGAAGCTCACCCTGCTCTGCTCTATAACTAAAGTGGAAGTCAAGGGGAGAAGTAGCCTCGAAGTAATGCCCTGATTATCCTGGCAAAACGGGAGGCGTGCAGCAGCTCCATGAGGCCTTCATCGCTGTTCTCTTTTAGTTTCACGGTAGTAAGCTTTCCAAGACTCCTAGAGACCTTACTTCAGCACCCGTTACGGTATCAGAAAACTGCCTAGAGCCAGGAAGCTCTGGTCCTGCGTGTATGCGGTGTACCAACTTACTATTTGGAGACTGATGGCACAAGGCTTCTGTGCCGATTTGGAAAGCTCCGTTCATGCGACCTCCATTATAGCTGAAAAGCATTGTTGTTGCCGGTGTTTTAGTCACTGCCTGCATGGTTCTGAGACGATATTGAGTTTTCCCGTAAGAAACCTTGTGCTTCCAGTTCCTAGTAGGAAGCTCACCCTGCTCTGCTCTATAACTAAAGTGAAAGTCAAGGGGAGCACTAGCCTCGAAGTAATGCCCTGATTATCCTGGCAAAACGGGAGGCGTGCAGCAGCTCCATGAGGCCTTCATCGCTGTTCTCTTTTAGTTTCACGGTAGTAAGCTTTCCAAGACTCCTAGAGACCTTACTTCAGCACCCGTTTCGGTATCAGAAAACTGCCTAGAGCCAGGAAGCTCTGCTCCTGCGTGTATGCTGCATACCAACTTACTATTTGGAGACTGAGGGCACAAGGCTTCTTTGCCCATTTGGAAAGCTCCGTTCATGCGGCCTCCTTTATACCTGAAAAGCATTGTTGTTGCCGCGGTTTTAGTCACTGCCTGCATGGTTCTGAGAAGATATTGAGTTTCCTGTAAGAAACCTTGTGCTTCCAGGTCCTAGTTGGAAGCTCACCCTGCTCTGCTCTATACCTAATGTGAAAGTCAACGTGAGCCCTAGCCTCGAAGGAAGGCCCTGATTTGCCTTGCCAAACGGGAGGCGTGGAGCAGCTCCATGAGGCCTTCTTCACTGTTCTGCTTTAGTTTCAAGGTAGATAGCTTTTCAAGACTCCTAAGGACCTTGTTTCAGCACCCGTTTTGCTACCATTATACTGAGTAGAGCCAGGAAGCTCAGGGCCACGTAAGCAACTTCAGCCCCATAGGCCTTTTGGAAAACTCTGGTGTTAGCTAGAGAAAGGCAACACACTGCACTCTTACTTGGGAGAGCCAGGTTATCTCAGGTCTACGCAGGATTCAGGAACACACTTCGAGACTGTCCGCCATTAAATGGATGTAACCTCATTCCCCTAGTTGAACTCTATTGAGAAAAACACTCCCTTCTAATCCCTTTTCACCTTTTACACTTAGAGTCACGCATCCTCAAGGAGGTGGTCGTTTGCATTCCAAGTACAATTTAAGCCCAGTTCTTGGTGTAACACTGTAGGTCTTTGACGGATGCACAGGTCCCTAAGTCTCCCTCGTGCATCCTTTGTTTAGGCACTTGGCTGCACGCAGAAAAGCGGTCGTAGAAAAAAGTTGAATCAGGGAAAGCCCCAGTGGGTATCGTGAATCTCTTTTGACTTGTTAGCATCAACATGTACTTATGCTGCGTGTCAATCTGGAAATGGGAAACTGATGCCACAACGCTTGTGTTCCCATTTTGAAAGCTTCATCATGCAGTCTAGAAGATACCTGAAAAGCGTGGTTGTTTCTGGGGATTTAGTCACTGCCTGTCGGCTTCTGAGAAGAAAATGAATTTTCCCGAAAGGACCTTGTGCTTCCAGTTCCTAGTTGGAAGCTCACCCTGCTCTCCTCTATACCAAAAGTGGAAGTCAACGTGAGCACTAACCTAAAAGTAAGGCCCTGATTATCCTTGCAAATCGGGAGGCATGCAGCAGCTCCATGAAGCCTTCCTCGCTGTTCTGCTTTAGTTTAACGGTAGTAAGCTTTCCAAGACTCCTAGGCACCTTGCTTCACCACCCGTTTTGGTATCAGAAAACTGCCTAAAGCCAGGAAGATCTGGTGCTGCGTGTATGCTGCGTATCAACCTAGAAATTGGAGACTGATGGCACAAGGCTTGTTTTCCCATTAGGAAGGCTCCGTTCATGCGGCCTCCTTTATACCTAAAAAGCATGGTTGTTGCCGTGGATGTAGTCACTGCCTGCCTGCTGCTGCGAAGAAAATGAGTTTTCCCGAAAGAAACCTTGTGCTTCCAGTTCCTAGTTGGAAGCTCACTCTGCTCTGCTCTATATCTAAACTGAAAGTCAAGGGGAGCACTAGCCTCGAAGTAATGCCCTGATTATCCTGGCAAAACGGGAGGCGTGCAGCAGCTCCATGAGGCCTTCATCGCTGTTCTCTTTTAGTTTCACGGTAGTAAGCTTTCCAAGACTCCTAGAGACCTTACTTCAGCACCCGTTTGGGTTACAGAAAACTGCCTAGAGCCAGGAAGCTCTGGTCCTGCGTGTATGCTGTGTACCAACTTACTATTTGGAGACTGATGGCACAAGGCTTCTTTGCCCATTTGGAAAGCTCCGTTCATGCGGCCTCCTTTATACCTGAAAAGCATTGTTGTTGCCGGGGTTTTAGTCACTGCCTGCATGGTTCTGAGAAGATATTGAGTTTTCCCGTAAGAAACCTTGTGCTTCCAGTTCCTAGTAGGAAGCTCACCCTGCTCTGCTCTATAACTAAAGTGAAAGTCAAGGGGAGCACTAGCCTCGAAGTAATGCCCTGATTATCCTGGCAAAACGGGAGGCGTGCAGCAGCTCCATGAGGCCTTCATCGCTGTTCTCTTTTAGTTTCACGGTAGTAAGCTTTCCAAGACTCCTAGAGACCTTACTTCAGCACCCGTTTGGGTATCAGAAAACTGCCTAGAGCCAGGAAGCTCTGCTCCTGCGTGTATGCTGCGTACCAACTTACTATTTGGAGACTGAGGGCACAAGGCTTCTTTGCCCATTTGGAAAGCTCCGTTCATGCGGCTTCCTTTATACCTGAAAAGCATTGTTGTTGCCGCGGTTTTAGTCACTGCCTGCATGGTTCTGAGAAGATATTGAGTTTCCCGTAAGAAACCTTGTGCTTCCAGTTCCTAGTTGGAAGCTCACCCTGCTCTGCTCTATACCTAATGTGAAAGTCAACGTGAGCCCTAGCCTCGAAGGAAGGCCCTAATTTGCCTTGCCAAACGGGAGGCGTGGAGCAGCTCCATGAGGCCTTCTTCACTGTTCTGCTTTAGTTTCAAGGTAGATAGCTTTTCAAGACTCCTAGGGACCTTGTTTCAGCACCCGTTTTGCTACCATTATACTGAGTGAGACCAGGAAGCTCAGGGCCACGTAGGCAACTTCAGCCCCGTAGGCCTTTTGGAACAACCCAGTGTTGGCTAGAGAAAGGCAACACACTGCACCTTTCCTTGGAAGAGCCAGGTTATCTCAGGTCTACGCAAGATTCAGGAACACACTTGGAGACTTTCCGCCATTAAATGGATGTAACCTCATTCCCCTAGTTGAACTCTATTGAGAAAAACACTCTCTTCTAATCCCTTTTCACCTTTTACACTTAGAGTCACGCATCCTCAAGGAGGTGGTCGTTTGCATTCCAAGTACAATTTAAGCACAGTTCTTGGTGTAACACTGTAGGTCTTTGACGGATGCAAAGGTCCCTAAGTCTCCCTCGTGCATCCTTTGTTTAGGCACTTGGCTGCACGCAGAAAAGCGGTCATAGAAAAAAGTTGAATCAGGGAAAGCCCCAGTGGGTATCGTGAATCTCTTTTGACTTGTTAGCATCACCATGTACGTATGCTGCGTGTCATTCTGGAAATGGGAAACTGATGCCACAACGCTTGTGTTCCCATTTTGAAAGCTTCATCATGCAGTCTAGAAGACACCTGAAAAGCATGGTTGTTGCTGGGGATTTAGTCACTGCCTGTCGGCTTCTGAGAAGAAAATGAGTTTTCCCGAAAGGACCTTGTGCTTCCAGTTCCTAGTTGGAAGCTCACCCTGCTCTCCTCTATACCAAAAGTGGAAGTCAACGTGAGCACTGACCTAAAAGTAAGGCCCTGATTATCCTTGCAAATTGGGAGGCATGCAGCAGCTCCATGAGGCCTTCCTCGCTGTTCTGCTTTAGTTTAACGGTAGTAAGCTTTCCAAGACTCCTAGGCACCTGGCTTCACCACCCGTTTCGGTATCAGAAAACTGCCTAGAGCCAGGAAGCTCTGGTGCTGCGTGTATGCTGCATATCAACCTAGAAATTGGAGACTGATGGAACAAGGCTTGTTTTCCCATTAGGAAGGCTCCATTCATGCGGCCTCCTTTATACCTGAAAAGCATTGTTGTTGCCGGGGTTTTAGTCACTGCCTGCATGGTTCCGAGAAGATATTCAGTTTTCCCAAAGAAACCTGGTGCTTCCAGTTCCTAGTTGGAAGCTCACCCTGCTCTGCTCTATAACTAAAGTGAAAGTCAAGGGGAGCACTAGCCTCGAAGTAATGCCCTGATTATCCTGGCAAAACGGGAGGCGTGCAGCAGCTCCATGAGGCCTTCATCGCTGTTCTCTTTTAGTTTCACGGTAGTAAGCTTTCCAAGACTCCTAGAGACCTTACTTCAGCACCCGTTTCGGTATCAGAAAACTGTCTACACCCAGGAAGCTCTGGTCCTGCGTGTATGCTGCGTACCAACTTACTATTTGGAGACTGATGGCACAAGGCTTCTTTGCCGATTTGGAAAGCTCCGTTCATGCGGCCTCCATTATAGCTGAAAAGCAATGTTGTTGCCGGGGTTTTAGTCACTGCCTGCATGGTTCTGAGAAGATATTGAGTTTTCCCGTAAGAAACCTTGTGCTTCCAGTTCCTAGTAGGAAGCTCACCCTGCTCTGCTCTATAACTAAAGTGAAAGTCAAGGGGAGCACTAGCCTCGAAGTAATGCCCTGATTATCCTGGCAAAACGGGAGGCGTGCAGCAGCTCCATGAGGCCTTCATCGCTGTTCTCTTTTAGTTTCACGGTAGTAAGCTTTCCAAGACTCCTAGAGACCTTACTTCAGCACCCGTTTGGGTATCAGAAAACTGCCTAGAGCCAGGAAGCTCTGCTCCTGCGTGTATGCTGCATACCAACTTACTATTTGGAGACTGAGGGCACAAGGCTTCTTTGTCCATTTGGAAAGCTCCGTTCATGCGGCCTCCTTTATACCTGAAAAGCATTGTTATTGCCGCGGTTTTAGTTACTGCCTGCATGGTTCTGAGAAGATATTGAGTTTCCCGTAAGAAACCTTGTGCTTCCAGTTCCTAGTTGGAAGCTCACCCTGCTCTGCTCTATACCTAATGTGAAAGTCAACGTGAGCCCTAGCCTCGAAGGAAGGCCCTGATTTGCCTTGCCAAACGGGAGGCGTGGAGCAGCTCCATGAGGCCTTCTTCACTGTTCTGCTTTAGTTTCACGGTAGATAGCTTTTCAAGACTCCTAGGGACCTTGTTTCAGCACCCGTTTTGCTACCATTATACTGAGTAGAGCCAGGAAGCTCAGGGCCACGTAAGCAACTTCAGCCCCTTAGGCCTTTTGGAACACTCTGGTGTTAGCTAGATAAAGGCAACACACTGCACTCTTACTTGGGAGAGCCAGATTACCTCAGCTCTACACAGGATTCAGGAACACACTTCGAGACTGTCCGCCATTAAATGGATGTAACCTCATTCCGCTAGTTGAACTCTATTGAGAAAAACACTCTCTACTAATCCCTTTTCACCTTTTACACTTAGAGTCACGCATCCTCAAGGAGGTGGTCGGTTTGCATTCCAAGTACAATTTAAGCACGGTTCTTGGTGTAACACTGTAGGTCTTTGGAAGATCCACAGGCCCCTAAGTCTCCCTCACGCATCCTTTGTTTAGGCACTTGGCTGCACGCAGAAAAGCGGTCGTAGAAAAAAGTTGAATCAGGGAAAGCCCCAGTGGGTATCGTGAATCTCTTTTGACTTGTTAGCATCAACATGTACTTATGCTGCGTGTCAATCTGAAAATGGGAAACTGATGCCACAACGCTTGTGTTCCCATTTTGAAAGCTTCATCATGCAGTCTAGAAGATACCTGAAAAGCATGGTTGTTGCTGGGGATTTAGTCACTGCCTGTCGGCTTCTGAGAAGAAAATGAGTTTTCCCGAAAGGACCTTGTGCTTCCAGTTCCTAGTTGGAAGCTCACCCTGCTCTCCTCTATACCAAAAGTGGAAGTCAACGTGAGCACTAACCTAAAAGAAAGGCCCTGATTATCCTTGCAAATCGGGAGGCATGCAGCAGCTCCATGAGGCCTTCCTCGCTGTTCTGCTTTAGTTTAACGGTAGTAAGCTTTCCAAGACTCCTAGGCACCTTGCTTCACCACCCGTTTTGGTATCAGAAAACTGCCTAAAGCCAGGAAGCTCTGGTGCTGCGTGTATGCTGCGTATCAACCTAGAAATTGGAGACTGATGGCACAAGGCTTGTTTTCCCATTAGGAAGGCTCCGTTCATGCGGCCTCCTTTATACCTAAAAAGCATTGCTGTTGCCGGGGATGTAGTCACTGCCTGCCTGCTGCTGCGAAGAAAATGAGTTTTCCCGAAAGAAACCTTGTGCTTCCAGTTCCTAGTTGGAAGCTCACTCTGCTCTGCTCTATATCTAAACTGAAAGTCAAGGGGAGCACTAGCCTCGAAGTAATGCCCTGATTATCCTGGCAAAACGGGAGGCGTGCAGCAGCTCCATGAGGCCTTCATCGCTGTTCTCTTTTAGTTTCACGGTAGTAAGCTTTCCAAGACTCCTAGAGACCTTACTTCAGCACCCGTTTGGGTATCAGAAAACTGCCTAGAGCCAGGAAGCTCTGCTCCTGCGTGTATGCTGCATACCAACTTACTATTTGGAGACTGAGGGCACAAGGCTTCTTTGCCCATTTGGAAAGCTCCGTTCATGCGGCCTCCTTTATACCTGAAAAGCATTGTTGTTGCCGCGGTTTTAGTCACTGCCTGCATGGTTCTGAGAAGATATTGAGTTTCCCGTAAGAAACCTTGTGCTTCCAGTTCCTAGTTGGAAGCTCACCCTGCTCTGCTCTATACCTAATGTGAAAGTCAACGTGAGCCCTAGCCTCGAAGGAAGGCCCTGATTTGCCTTGCCAAACGGGAGGCGTGGAGCAGCTCCATGAGGCCTTCTTCACTGTTCTGCTTTAGTTTCACGGTAGATAGCTTTTCAAGACTCCTAGGGACCTTGTTTCAGCACCCGTTTTGCTACCATTATACTGAGTAGAGCCAGGAAGCTCAGGGCCACGTAAGCAACTTCAGCCCCTTAGGCCTTTTGGAACACTCTGGTGTTAGCTAGATAAAGGCAACACACTGCACTCTTACTTGGGAGAGCCAGATTACCTCAGCTCTACACAGGATTCAGGAACACACTTCGAGACTGTCCGCCATTAAATGGATGTAACCTCATTCCGCTAGTTGAACTCTATTGAGAAAAACACTCTCTACTAATCCCTTTTCACCTTTTACACTTAGCGTCACGCATCCTCAAGGAGGTGGTCGGTTTGCATTCCAAGTACAATTTAAGCACAGTTCTTGGTGTAACACTGTAGGTCTTTGGAAGATCCACAGGCCCCTATGTCTCCCTCGCGCATCCTTTGTTTAGGCACTTGGCTGCACGCAGAAAAGCGGTCGTAGAAAAATGTTGAATCAGGGAAAGCCCCAGTGGGTATCGTGAATCTCTTTTGACTTGTTAGCATCAACATGTACTTATGCTGCATGTCATTCTGGAAATGGGAAGCTGATGCCACAAGGCTTGTTTTCCCATTTTGAAAGCTCCATCCGGCAGTCTAGAAGATACTTGAAAATCATTGTTGTTCCTGGGGATGTAGTGACTGCCTGCCTGCTGCTGCGAAGAAAATGAGTTTTCCCGAAAGAAACCTTGTGCTTCCAGTTCCTAGTTGGAAGCTCACTCTGCTCTGCTCTATATCTAAACTGAAAGTCAAGGGGAGCACTAGCCTCGAAGTAATGCCCTGATTATCCTGGCAAAACGGGAGGCGTGCAGAAGCTCCATGAGGCCTTCATCGCTGTTCTCTTTTAGTTTCACGGTAGTAAGCTTTCCAAGACTCCTAGAGACCTTACTTCAGCACCCGTTTCGGTATCAGAAAACTGCCTAGAGCCAGGAAGCTCTGGTCCTGCGTGTATGCTGCGTACCAACTTACTATTTGGAGACTGATGGCACAAGGCTTCTTTGCCCATTTGGAAAGCTCCGTTCATGCGGCCTCCTTTATACCTGAAAAGCATTGTTGTTGCCGGGGTTTTAGTCACTGCCTGCATGGTTCCGAGAAGATATTCAGTTTTCCCAAAGAAACCTGGTGCTTCCAGTTCCTAGTTGGAAGCTCACCCTGCTCTGCTCTATAACTAAAGTGAAAGTCAAGGGGAGCACTAGCCTCGAAGTAATGCCCTGATTATCCTGGCAAAACGGGAGGCGTGCAGCAGCTCCATGAGGCCTTCATCGCTGTTCTCTTTTAGTTTCACGGTAGTAAGCTTTCCAAGACTCCTAGAGACCTTACTTCAGCACCCGTTTCGGGATCAGAAAACTGTCTACACCCAGGAAGCTCTGGTCCTGCGTGTATGCTGCGTACCAACTTACTATTTGGAGACTGATGGCACAAGGCTTCTTTGCCGATTTGGAAAGCTCCGTTCATGCGGCCTCCATTATAGCTGAAAAGCAATGTTGTTGCCGCGGTTTGAGTCACTGCCTGCATGGTTCTGAGAAGATATTGAGTTTTCCCGTAAGAAACCTTGTGCTTCCAGTTCCTAGTAGGAAGCTCACCCTGCTCTGCTCTATAACTAAAGTGAAAGTCAAGGGGAGCACTAGCCTCGAAGTAATGCCCTGATTATCCTGGCAAAACGGGAGGCGTGCAGCAGCTCCATGAGGCCTTCATCGCTGTTCTCTTTTAGTTTCACGGTAGTAAGCTTTCCAAGACTCCTAGAGACCTTACTTCAGCACCCGTTTGGGTATCAGAAAACTGCCTAGAGCCAGGAAGCTCTGCTCCTGCGTGTATGCTGCATACCAACTTACTATTTGGAGACTGAGGGCACAAGGCTTCTTTGTCCATTTGGAAAGCTCCGTTCATGCGGCCTCCTTTATACCTGAAAAGCATTGTTGTTGCCGCGGTTTTAGTCACTGCCTGCATGGTTCTGAGAAGATATTGAGTTTCCCGTAAGAAACCTTGTGCTTCCAGTTCCTAGTTGGAAGCTCACCCTGCTCTGCTCTATACCTAATGTGAAAGTCAACGTGAGCCCTAGCCTCGAAGGAAGGCCCTGATTTGCCTTGCCAAACGGGAGGCGTGGAGCAGCTCCATGAGGCATTCTTCACTGTTCTGCTTTAGTTTCACGGTAGATAGCTTTTCAAGACTCCTAGGGACCTTGTTTCAGCACCCGTTTTGCTACCATTATACTGAGTAGAGCCAGGAAGCTCAGGGCCACGTAAGCAACTTCAGCCCCTTAGGCCTTTTGGAACACTCTGGTGTTAGCTAGATAAAGGCAACACACTGCACTCTTACTTGGGAGAGCCAGATTACCTCAGCTCTACACAGGATTCAGGAACACACTTCGAGACTGTCCGCCATTAAATGGATGTAACCTCATTCCGCTAGTTGAACTCTATTGAGAAAAACACTCTCTACTAATCCCTTTTCACCTTTTACACTTAGAGTCACGCATCCTCAAGGAGGTGGTCGGTTTGCATTCCAAGTACAATTTAAGCACGGTTCTTGGTGTAACACTGTAGGTCTTTGGAAGATCCACAGGCCCCTAAGTCTCCCTCACGCATCCTTTGTTTAGGCACTTGGCTGCACGCAGAAAAGCGGTCGTAGAAAAAAGTTGAATCAGGGAAAGCCCCAGTGGGTATCGTGAATCTCTTTTGACTTGTTAGCATCAACATGTACTTATGCTGCGTGTCAATCTGAAAATGGGAAACTGATGCCACAACGCTTGTGTTCCCATTTGGAAAGCTTCATCATGCAGTCTAGAAGACACCTGAAAAGCATGGTTGTTGCTGGGGATTTAGTCACTGCCTGTCGGCTTCTGAGAAGAAAATGAGTTTTCCCGAAAGGACCTTGTGCTTCCAGTTCCTAGTTGGAAGCTCACCCTGCTCTCCTCTATACCAAAAGTGGAAGTCAACGTGAGCACTAACCTAAAAGAAAGGCCCTGATTATCCTTGCAAATCGGGAGGCATGCAGCAGCTCCATGAGGCCTTCATCGCTGTTCTGCTTTAGTTTAACGGTAGTAAGCTTTCCAAGACTCCTAGGCACCTTGCTTCACCACCCGTTTTGGTATCAGAAAACTGCCTAAAGCCAGGAAGCTCTGGTGCTGCGTGTATGCTGCGTATCAACCTAGAAATTGGAGACTGATGGCACAAGGCTTGTTTTCCCATTAGGAAGGCTCCGTTCATGCGGCCTCCTTTATACCTAAAAAGCATTGTTGTTGCCGGGGATGTAGTCACTGCCTGCCTGCTGCTGCGAAGAAAATGAGTTTTCCCGAAAGAAACCTTGTGCTTCCAGTTCCTAGTTGGAAGTTCACTCTGCTCTGCTCTATATCTAAACTGAAAGTCAAGGGGAGCACTAGCCTCGAAGTAATGCCCTGATTATCCTGGCAAAACGGGAGGCGTGCAGCAGCTCCATGAGGCCTTCATCGCTGTTCTCTTTTAGTTTCACGGTAGTAAGCTTTCCAAGACTCCTAGAGACCTTACTTCAGCACCCGTTTGGGTATCAGAAAACTGCCTAGAGCCAGGAAGCTGTGCTCCTGCGTGTATGCTGCATACCAACTTACTATTTGGAGACTGAGGGCACAAGGCTTCTTTGCCCATTTGGAAAGCTCCGTTCATGCGGCCTCCTTTATACCTGAAAAGCATTGTTGTTGCCGCGGTTTTAGTCACTGCCTGCATGGTTCTGAGAAGATATTGAGTTTCCCGTAAGAAACCTTGTGCTTCCAGTTCCTAGTTGGAAGCTCACCCTGCTCTGCTCTATACCTAATGTGAAAGTCAACGTGAGCCCTAGCCTCGAAGGAAGGCCCTGATTTGCCTTGCCAAACGGGAGGCGTGGAGCAGCTCCATGAGGCCTTCTTCACTGTTCTGCTTTAGTTTCACGGTAGATAGCTTTTCAAGACTCCTAGGGACCTTGTTTCAGCACCCGTTTTGCTACCATTATACTGAGTAGAGCCAGGAAGCTCAGGGCCACGTAAGCAACTTCAGCCCCTTAGGCCTTTTGGAACACTCTGGTGTTAGCTAGATAAAGGCAACACACTGCACTCTTACTTGGGAGAGCCAGATTACCTCAGCTCTACACAGGATTCAGGAACACACTTCGAGACTGTCCGCCATTAAATGGATGTAACCTCATTCCGCTAGTTGAACTCTATTGAGAAAAACACTCTCTACTAATCCCTTTTCACCTTTTACACTTAGCGTCACGCATCCTCAAGGAGGTGGTCGGTTTGCATTCCAAGTACAATTTAAGCACAGTTCTTGGTGTAACACTGTAGGTCTTTGGAAGATCCACAGGCCCCTATGTCTCCCTCGCGCATCCTTTGTTTAGGCACTTGGCTGCACGCAGAAAAGCGGTCGTAGAAAAATGTTGAATCAGGGAAAGCCCCAGTGGGTATCGTGAATCTCTTTTGACTTGTTAGCATCAACATGTACTTATGCTGCATGTCATTCTGGAAATGGGAAGCTGATGCCACAAGGCTTGTTTTCCCATTTTGAAAGCTCCATCCGGCAGTCTAGAAGATACTTGAAAATCATTGTTGTTCCTGGGGATGTAGTGACTGCCTGCCTGCTGCTGCGAAGAAAATGAGTTTTCCCGAAAGAAACCTTGTGCTTCCAGTTCCTAGTTGGAAGCTCACTCTGCTCTGCTCTATATCTAAACTGAAAGTCAAGGGGAGCACTAGCCTCGAAGTAATGCCCTGATTATCCTGGCAAAACGGGAGGCGTGCAGAAGCTCCATGAGGCCTTCATCGCTGTTCTCTTTTAGTTTCACGGTAGTAAGCTTTCCAAGACTCCTAGAGACCTAACTTCAGCACCCGTTTCGGTATCAGAAAACTGCCTAGAGCCAGGAAGCTCTGGTCCTGCGTGTATGCTGCGTAACAACTTACTATTTGGAGACTGATGGCACAAGGCTTCTTTGCCCATTTGGAAAGCTCCGTTCATGCGGCCTCCTTTATACCTGAAAAGCATTGTTGTTGCCGGGGTTTTCGTAACTGCCTGCATGGTTCTGAGAAGATATTGAGTTTTCCCGTAAGAAACCTTGTGCTTCCAGTTCCTAGTAGGAAGCTCACCCTGCTCTGCTCTATAACTAAAGTGGAAGTCAAGGGGAGAAGTAGCCTCGAAGTAATGCCCTGATTATCCTGGCAAAACGGGAGGCGTGCAGCAGCTCCATGAGGCCTTCATCGCTGTTCTCTTTTAGTTTCACGGTAGTAAGCTTTCCAAGACTCCTAGAGACCTTACTTCAGCACCCGTTACGGTATCAGAAAACTGCCTAGAGCCAGGAAGCTCTGGTCCTGCGTGTATGCGGTGTACCAACTTACTATTTGGAGACTGATGGCACAAGGCTTCTGTGCCGATTTGGAAAGCTCCGTTCATGCGACCTCCATTATAGCTGAAAAGCATTGTTGTTGCCGGTGTTTTAGTCACTGCCTGCATGGTTCTGAGACGATATTGAGTTTTCCCGTAAGAAACCTTGTGCTTCCAGTTCCTAGTAGGAAGCTCACCCTGCTCTGCTCTATAACTAAAGTGAAAGTCAAGGGGAGCACTAGCCTCGAAGTAATGCCCTGATTATCCTGGCAAAACGGGAGGCGTGCAGCAGCTCCATGAGGCCTTCATCGCTGTTCTCTTTTAGTTTCACGGTAGTAAGCTTTCCAAGACTCCTAGAGACCTTACTTCAGCACCCGTTTCGGTATCAGAAAACTGCCTAGAGCCAGGAAGCTCTGGTCCTGCGTGTATGCTGCATACCAACTTACTATTTGGAGACTGAGGGCACAAGGCTTCTTTGCCCATTTGGAAAGCTCCGTTCATGCGGCCTCCTTTATACCTGAAAAGCATTGTTGTTGCCGCGGTTTTAGTCACTGCCTGCATGGTTCTGAGAAGATATTGAGTTTCCTGTAAGAAACCTTGTGCTTCCAGGTCCTAGTTGGAAGCTCACCCTGCTCTGCTCTATACCTAATGTGAAAGTCAACGTGAGCCCTAGCCTCGAAGGAAGGCCCTGATTTGCCTTGCCAAACGGGAGGCGTGGAGCAGCTCCATGAGGCCTTCTTCACTGTTCTGCTTTAGTTTCAAGGTAGATAGCTTTTCAAGACTCCTAAGGACCTTGTTTCAGCACCCGTTTTGCTACCATTATACTGAGTAGAGCCAGGAAGCTCAGGGCCACGTAAGCAACTTCAGCCCCATAGGCCTTTTGGAAAACTCTGGTGTTAGCTAGAGAAAGGCAACACACTGCACTCTTACTTGGGAGAGCCAGGTTATCTCAGGTCTACGCAGGATTCAGGAACACACTTCGAAGACTGTCCGCCATTAAATGGATGTAACCTCATTCCCCTAGTTGAACTCTATTGAGAAAAAACACTCCCTTCTAATCCCTTTTCACCTTTTACACTTAGAGTCACGCATCCTCAAGGAGGTGGTCGTTTGCATTCCAAGTACAATTTAAGCCCAGTTCTTGGTGTAACACTGTAGGTCTTTGACGGATGCACAGGTCCCTAAGTCTCCCTCGTGCATCCTTTGTTTAGGCACTTGGCTGCACGCAGAAAAGCGGTCGTAGAAAAAAGTTGAATCAGGGAAAGCCCCAGTGGGTATCGTGAATCTCTTTTGACTTGTTAGCATCAACATGTACTTATGCTGCGTGTCAATCTGGAAATGGGAAACTGATGCCACAACGCTTGTGTTCCCATTTTGAAAGCTTCATCATGCAGTCTAGAAGATACCTGAAAAGCGTGGTTGTTTCTGGGGATTTAGTCACTGCCTGTCGGCTTCTGAGAAGAAAATGAATTTTCCCGAAAGGACCTTGTGCTTCCAGTTCCTAGTTGGAAGCTCACCCTGCTCTCCTCTATACCAAAGTGGAAGTCAACGTGAGCACTAACCTAAAAGTAAGGCCCTGATTATCCTTGCAAATCGGGAGGCATGCAGCAGCTCCATGAAGCCTTCCTCGCTGTTCTGCTTTAGTTTAACGGTAGTAAGCTTTCCAAGACTCCTAGGCACCTTGCTTCACCACCCGTTTTGGTATCAGAAAACTGCCTAAAGCCAGGAAGATCTGGTGCTGCGTGTATGCTGCGTATCAACCTAGAAATTGGAGACTGATGGCACAGGCCTTGTTTTCCCATTAGGAAGGCTCCGTTCATGCGGCCTCCTTTATACCTAAAAAGCATGGTTGTTGCCGTGGATGTAGTCACTGCCTGCCTGCTGCTGCGAAGAAAATGAGTTTTCCCGAAAGAAACCTTGTGCTTCCAGTTTCCTAGTTGGAAGCTCACTCTGCTCTGCTCTATATTCTAAACTGAAAGTCAAGGGGAGCACTAGCCTCGAAGTAAATGCCCTGATTATCC
>NW_028122462.1:0-86447 GCF_965194805.1 Balaenoptera borealis | reverse complement strand
GAGAAATCTCATTTTCTTCCCACACCCATGCCTCAGTGGCCAGAGAGCTGTTAACAGCAGAGAATTTCAGGGAGCTTCACGGCAGCAAGAATGGGCTTTCCAAATGGAAAAGCAAGGCTAGTACCATCATGCCCCCATTACCATGGGCACAGGCGGCATACATCTCTGTGGTTTCTAACAAGTCAAAAGAACCACAGGGTACACACTGGTTGCTTCCCTGAATCAACTTCTCGAGGCAGGGTGTTCTGCGTCTTGTGAACGGCCTCACCAAGGAAGGCCCTAGCTAGGCCCATGGGCCCGTGCCTCTTCAAAAGCCTGCAGTGCTACAGGAAAAACTCTGCTTTAGTTTGCAATAAGAATGCAAGCAGTGTTTCTCCTGATGGCAGTGTAACTTCAGGTAAGAGGTCTTAGATGGGAGAAGAAGCCTAGTGTTTTCCCTCTGGGCAGCTCAGTCTAAAAGAATGAGTTCGACTTCCACGGCATGTTGGAACTTGCTAGAACGGTGCTCGTGAACTTGTGCGAGTGCTGTGAATCAAGATATGACAAGAAAGAGTGCAGTGTGTTGCCCATGACTCAGCAGACACAGAGGAACTCCGAGGACCAAGGGCCTCGTTGTTGCTCAGCAGGCTACAGGGGTGTGGAGATACTCAGGGATCTTGGAACAAAAATGATGCTCACCCGAGAGGCCTAGGAGTCCTGAAAAGGGTACTTCCTTTAAAGTAAAGGAGAACAGCGACTAAGAACTAACGGAAAGAGCTGAATGCCTCCCTTTCTGCAGGGCTACTCAGGGCCTTACCTCGAGGCAAGGACTCACGTTGAGATTCCCTTTAGCTCTAGAGCATGGCAAGGTGAGCCCCACCCCGGCCAAAGAAGCTCCGTGTGTAGCCAGAGAAAACTCATTTTCTTCCCACACCAATGTAGAGGGACCAGAGGCCTGTCAACAGCAGAGAATTTCAGGGAGCTTCCCGGCGGCAAGAATGGAGCTTTCCAAACGGAAAGCAAGGCTAGTACCATCATGCCCCCATTTCCATGGGCACAGGCAGCATACATCTCTGTGGTTTTAACAAGTCCAATGAGACACAGAGTACACACTGTTTTCCTCCCTTAATCAACTTCTCGAGGCAGGGTGTCTGCATCTAGTGACGGCCTCACCAAGGAAAGCCAAGCTAGGCCTCTGGGCCCGTGCCTCTTCAAAAGTCTGCAGTGCTTCAGGAAAACTGTGCTTTAGTTGCAATAGGAAGGCAAGTCGTCTTCTTCCTGGAGGCAGGGTGACTTCAGGTAGGAGGTCCTGGATGGAAGGAAAGCCTAGTGTTTTTCTCTGTGCAGCTCAGACCAGGGAATGAGTGCGACTTCCACGGCATGTAGGAACTTGCTAGAACGGTGCTCGTGAACCTGTATGAGTGCTGGCTTACTCAAGATGTCCCAATAAGAGTGCACTGTGTTGCCCTACACTCGGCATACACACTGTGAGTCGGAAAGCTACGGGCCTGGATATTGCTTAGAAGGGCCAGGGGAGCCTGAGGGTACTTGCTGTTCTTGCAGGGAATAGGGTTTCCAGGCGAGGCACCTAGGGGTCCTGAAAAGCGTACTGGCGTTAAAATGCTGCAGAGCGGCGACTACGGCCTCATGGAAACGGCTACACACCTCCGCTTCTGCATAGCATTCAGGGCCTTCCCTCGAGGCAAGTTCTCCCGTTGCTTGCACTGTGAGCGACACAGCATGTTAGGATGCTGTATTTCTCCTTGAATAGAGTGACTTCAGGAAAGAGGTCCTCGATAAATTCTAAGAAGAGTGTGTTCTCAGGGCAGCTCAGACGAGGGCAATCTCGAAAACTTGCAGGACATGTTGGACTGCCTAGAAATGTGGTTCTGGTGCTGTTCGACTGCTCTGGAAATATAGCTCTACTGAAGTAACGTACAGTGTGTTGCCAGAGACTCGGCAGACACAGAGGGCCTCGAGGGTCGTATGGGAATCAATGGCTGCTCAGCAGGCCCACAGGGGTGTGGAGGGCGTCAGTGATCTTGGAACAAAAATGATGCTCACCCGAAGGGCCTAGGAGTCCTGAAAGGGTGCTTCCTTTAACATAAAGCGGAACTCCACTAAGAGCTCATGGAAGAGCTGCATGCCTCCCTTTCTGCAGGGCTACTCAGGGCCTTACCTCGAGGCAAGGACTCACGTCGAGATTCCCTTTAGCTCTAGACATGGCAAGGTGAGCCCCAACCGGGCCAATGAAGCTCCGTGTGTAGCCAGAGAAATCTCATTTTCTTCCCCACACCCATGCCTACAGTGGCCAGAGAGCTGTTAACAGCAGAGAATTTCAGGGAGCTTCACGGCAGCAAGAATGGGGCTTTCCAAATGGAAAGCAAGGCTAGTACCATCATGCCCCATTACCATGGGCACAGGCGGCATACATCTCTGTGGTTTCTAACAAGTCAAAAGAACCACAGGGTACACACTGGTTGCTTCCCTGAATCAACTTCTCGAGGCAGGGTGTTCTGCGTCTTGTGAACGGCCTCACCAAGGAAGGCCCTAGCTAGCCATGGGCCCGTGCCTCTTCAAAAGCCTGCAGTGCTACAGGAAAAACTCTGCTTTAGTTGCAATAAGAATGCAAGCAGTGTTTCTCCTGATGCAGTGTAACTTCAGGTAAGAGGTCTTAGATGGAAGAAGAAGCCTAGTGTTTTCCTCTGGGCAGCTCAGTCTAAAGAATGAGTTCGACTTCCACGGCATGTTGGAACTTGCTAGAACGGTGCTCGTGAACTTGTGCGAGTGCTGTGAATCAAGATATGACAAGAAAAGAGTGCAGTGTGTTGCCCATGACTCAGCAGACACAGAGGAACTCCGAGGGACCAATGGGCCTCGTTGTTGCTCAGCAGGCCTACAGGGGTGTGGAGATACTCAGGGATCTTGGAACAAAAATGATGCTCACCCGAGAGGCCTAGGAGTCCTGAAAAGGGTACTTCCTTTAAGGTAAAGGAGAACAGCGACTAAGAACTAACGGAAAGAGCTGAATGCCTCCCTTTCTGCAGGGCTACTCAGGGCCTTACCTCGAGGCAAGGACTCACGTTGAGATTCCCTTTAGCTCTAGAGCATGGCAAGGTGAGCCCCACCCCGGCCAAAGAAGCTCCGTGTGTAGCCAGAGAAAACTCATTTTCTTCCCACACCAATGTAGAGGGACCAGAGGCCTGTCAACAGCAGAGAATTTCAGGGAGCTTCACGGCGGCAAGAATGGAGCTTTCCAAACGGAAAGCAAGGCTAGTACCATCATGCCCCCATTTCCATGGGCACAGGCAGCATACATCTCTGTGGTTTTTAACAAGTCCAATGAGACACAGAGTACACACTGTTTTCCTCCTTAATCAACTTCTCGAGGCAGGGTGTTCTGCATCTAGTGAACGGCCTCACCAAGGAAAGCCCAAGCTAGGCCTCTGGGCCCGTGCCTCTTCAAAAGTCTGCAGTGCTTCAGGAAAAACTGTGCTTTAGTTGCAATAGGAAGGCAAGTCGTCTTCTTCCTGGAGGCAGGGTGACTTCAGGTAGGAGGTCCTGGATGGAAGGAGAAGCCTAGTGTTTTTCTCTGTGCAGCTCAGACCAGGGAATGAGTGCGACTTCCACGGCATGTAGGAACTTGCTAGAACGGTGCTCGTGAACCTGTATGAGTGCTGGCTTACTCAAGATGTCCCAATAAGAGTGCACTGTGTTGCCCTACACTCGGCATACACACTGTGAGTCGGAAAGCTACGGGCCTGGATATTGCTTAGAAGGGCCAGGGGAGCCTGAGGGTACTTGCTGTTCTTGCAGGGAATAGGGTTTCCAGGCGAGGCACCTAGGAGTCCTGAAAAGCGTACTGGCGTTAAAATGCTGCAGAGCGGCGACTACGGCCTCATGGAAACGGCTACACACCTCCGCTTCTGCATAGCATTTCAGGGCCTTACCTCGAGGCAAGTTCTCCCGTTGCTTGCACTGTGAGCGACACAGCATGTTAGGATGCTGTATTTCTCCTTGAATAGAGTGACTTCAGGAAAGAGGTCCTCGATAAATTCTAAGAAGAGTGTGTTCTCAGGGCAGCTCAGACGAGGGCAATCTCGAAAACTTGCAGGACATGTTGGACTGCCTAGAAATGTGGTTCTGGTGCTGTTCGACTGCTCTGGAAATATAGCTCTACTGAAGTAACGTACAGTGTGTTGCCAGAGACTCGGCAGACACAGAGGGCCTCCGAGGGTCGTATGGGAATCAATGCTGCTCAGCAGGCCCACAGGGGTGTGGAGGGCGTCAGTGATCTTGGAACAAAAATGATGCTCACCCGAAGGGCCTAGGAGTCCTGAAAAGGGTGCTTCCTTTAACATAAAGCGGAACCTCCACTAAGAGCTCATGGAAAGAGCTGCATGCCTCCCTTTCTGCAGGGCTACTCAGGGCCTTACCTCGAGGCAAGGACTCACGTCGAGATTCCCTTTAGCTCTAGAGCATGGCAAGGTGAGCCCCAACCGGGCCAATGAAGCTCCGTGTGTAGCCAGAGAAATCTCATTTTCTTCCCACACCCATGCCTACAGTGGCCAGAGAGCTGTTAACAGCAGAGAATTTCAGGGAGCTTCACGGCAGCAAGAATGGGGCTTTCCAAATGGAAAGCAAGGCTAGTACCATCATGCCCCCATTACCATGGGCACAGGCGGCATACATCTCTGTGGTTTCTAACAAGTCAAAAGAACCACAGGGTACACACTGGTTGCTTCCCTGAATCAACTTCTCGAGGCAGGGTGTTCTGCGTCTTGTGAACGGCCTCACCAAGGAAGGCCCTAGCTAGGCCCATGGGCCCGTGCCTCTTCAAAAGCCTGCAGTGCTACAGGAAAAACTCTGCTTTAGTTGCAATAAGAATGCAAGCAGTGTTTCTCCTGATGGCAGTGTAACTTCAGGTAAGAGGTCTTAGATGGAAGAAGAAGCCTAGTGTTTTCCCTCTGGGCAGCTCAGTCTAAAGAATGAGTTCGACTTCCACGGCATGTTGGAACTTGCTAGAACGGTGCTCGTGAACTTGTGCGAGTGCTGTGAATCAAGATATGACAAGAAAGAGTGCAGTGTGTTGCCCATGACTCAGCAGACACAGAGGAACTCCGAGGGACCAATGGGCCTCGTTGTTGCTCAGCAGGCCTACAGGGGTGTGGAGATACTCAGGGATCTTGGAACAAAAATGATGCTCACCCGAGAGGCCTAGGAGTCCTGAAAAGGGTACTTCCTTTAAAGTAAAGGAGAACAGCGACTAAGAACTAACGGAAAGAGCTGAATGCCTCCCTTTCTGCAGGGCTACTCAGGGCCTTACCTCGAGGCAAGGACTCACGTTGAGATTCCCTTTAGCTCTAGAGCATGGCAAGGTGAGCCCCACCCCGGCCAAAGAAGCTCCGTGTGTAGCCAGAGAAAACTCATTTTCTTCCCACACCAATGTAGAGGGACCAGAGGCCTGTCAACAGCAGAGAATTTCAGGGAGCTTCACGGCGGCAAGAATGGAGCTTTCCAAACGGAAAGCAAGGCTAGTACCATCATGCCCCCATTTCCATGGGCACAGGCAGCATACATCTCTGTGGTTTTTAACAAGTCCAATGAGACACAGAGTACACACTGTTTTCCTCCCTTAATCAACTTCTCGAGGCAGGGTGTTCTGCATCTAGTGAACGGCCTCACCAAGGAAAGCCCAAGCTAGGCCTCTGGGCCCGTGCCTCTTCAAAAGTCTGCAGTGCTTCAGGAAAAACTGTGCTTTAGTTGCAATAGGAAGGCAAGTCGTCTTCTTCCTGGAGGCAGGGTGACTTCAGGTAGGAGGTCCTGGATGGAAGGAGAAGCCTAGTGTTTTTCTCTGTGCAGCTCAGACCAGGGAATGAGTGCGACTTCCACGGCATGTAGGAACTTGCTAGAACGGTGCTCGTGAACCTGTATGAGTGCTGGCTTACTCAAGATGTCCCAATAAGAGTGCACTGTGTTGCCCTACACTCGGCATACACACTGTGAGTCGGAAAGCTACGGGCCTGGATATTGCTTAGAAGGGCCAGGGGAGCCTGAGGGTACTTGCTGTTCTTGCAGGGAATAGGGTTTCCAGGCGAGGCACCTAGGAGTCCTGAAAAGCGTACTGGCGTTAAAATGCTGCAGAGCGGCGACTACGGCCTCATGGAAACGGCTACACACCTCCGCTTCTGCATAGCATTTCAGGGCCTTCCCTCGAGGCAAGTTCTCCCGTTGCTTGCACTGTGAGCGACACAGCATGTTAGGATGCTGTATTTCTCCTTGAATAGAGTGACTTCAGGAAAGAGGTCCTCGATAAATTCTAAGAAGAGTGTGTTCTCAGGGCAGCTCAGACGAGGGCAATCTCGAAAACTTGCAGGACATGTTGGACTGCCTAGAAATGTGGTTCTGGTGCTGTTCGACTGCTCTGGAAATATAGCTCTACTGAAGTAACGTACAGTGTGTTGCCAGAGACTCGGCAGACACAGAGGGCCTCCGAGGGTCGTATGGGAATCAATGCTGCTCAGCAGGCCCACAGGGGTGTGGAGGGCGTCAGTGATCTTGGAACAAAAATGATGCTCACCCGAAGGGCCTAGGAGTCCTGAAAAGGGTGCTTCCTTTAACATAAAGCGGAACCTCCACTAAGAGCTCATGGAAAGAGCTGCATGCCTCCCTTTCTGCAGGGCTACTCAGGGCCTTACCTCGAGGCAAGGACTCACGTCGAGATTCCCTTTAGCTCTAGAGCATGGCAAGGTGAGCCCCAACCGGGCCAATGAAGCTCCGTGTGTAGCCAGAGAAATCTCATTTTCTTCCCACACCCATGCCTACAGTGGCCAGAGAGCTGTTAACAGCAGAGAATTTCAGGGAGCTTCACGGCAGCAAGAATGGGGCTTTCCAAATGGAAAGCAAGGCTAGTACCATCATGCCCCCATTACCATGGGCACAGGCGGCATACATCTCTGTGGTTTCTAACAAGTCAAAAGAACCACAGGGTACACACTGGTTGCTTCCCTGAATCAACTTCTCGAGGCAGGGTGTTCTGCGTCTTGTGAACGGCCTCACCAAGGAAGGCCCTAGCTAGGCCCATGGGCCCGTGCCTCTTCAAAAGCCTGCAGTGCTACAGGAAAAACTCTGCTTTAGTTGCAATAAGAATGCAAGCAGTGTTTCTCCTGATGGCAGTGTAACTTCAGGTAAGAGGTCTTAGATGGAAGAAGAAGCCTAGTGTTTTCCCTCTGGGCAGCTCAGTCTAAAGAATGAGTTCGACTTCCACGGCATGTTGGAACTTGCTAGAACGGTGCTCGTGAACTTGTGCGAGTGCTGTGAATCAAGATATGACAAGAAAGAGTGCAGTGTGTTGCCCATGACTCAGCAGACACAGAGGAACTCCGAGGGACCAATGGGCCTCGTTGTTGCTCAGCAGGCCTACAGGGGTGTGGAGATACTCAGGGATCTTGGAACAAAAATGATGCTCACCCGAGAGGCCTAGGAGTCCTGAAAAGGGTACTTCCTTTAAAGTAAAGGAGAACAGCGACTAAGAACTAACGGAAAGAGCTGAATGCCTCCCTTTCTGCAGGGCTACTCAGGGCCTTACCTCGAGGCAAGGACTCACGTTGAGATTCCCTTTAGCTCTAGAGCATGGCAAGGTGAGCCCCACCCCGGCCAAAGAAGCTCCGTGTGTAGCCAGAGAAAACTCATTTTCTTCCCACACCAATGTAGAGGGACCAGAGGCCTGTCAACAGCAGAGAATTTCAGGGAGCTTCACGGCGGCAAGAATGGAGCTTTCCAAACGGAAAGCAAGGCTAGTACCATCATGCCCCCATTTCCATGGGCACAGGCAGCATACATCTCTGTGGTTTTTAACAAGTCCAATGAGACACAGAGTACACACTGTTTTCCTCCCTTAATCAACTTCTCGAGGCAGGGTGTTCTGCATCTAGTGAACGGCCTCACCAAGGAAAGCCCAAGCTAGGCCTCTGGGCCCGTGCCTCTTCAAAAGTCTGCAGTGCTTCAGGAAAAACTGTGCTTTAGTTGCAATAGGAAGGCAAGTCGTCTTCTTCCTGGAGGCAGGGTGACTTCAGGTAGGAGGTCCTGGATGGAAGGAGAAGCCTAGTGTTTTTCTCTGTGCAGCTCAGACCAGGGAATGAGTGCGACTTCCACGGCATGTAGGAACTTGCTAGAACGGTGCTCGTGAACCTGTATGAGTGCTGGCTTACTCAAGATGTCCCAATAAGAGAGCACTGTGTTGCCCTACACTCGGCATACACACTGTGAGTCGGAAAGCAACGGGCCTGGATATTGCTTAGAAGGGCCAGGGGAGCCTGAGGGTACTTGCTGTTCTTGCAGGGAATAGGGTTTCCAGGCGAGGCACCTAGGAGTCCTGAAAAGCGTACTGGCGTTAAAATGCTGCAGAGCGGCGACTACGGCCTCATGGAAACGGCTACACACCTCCGCTTCTGCATAGCATTTCAGGGCCTTCCCTCGAGGCAAGTTCTCCCGTTGCTTGCACTGTGAGCGACACAGCATGTTAGGATGCTGTATTTCTCCTAGAATAGAGTGACTTCAGGAAAGAGGTCCTCGATAAATTCTAAGAAGAGTGTGTTCTCAGGGCAGCTCAGACGAGGGCAATCTCGAAAACTTGCAGGACATGTTGGACTGCCTAGAAATGTGGTTCTGGTGCTGTTCGACTGCTCTGGAAATATAGCTCTACTGAAGTAACGTACAGTGTGTTGCCAGAGACTCGGCAGACACAGAGGGCCTCCGAGGGTCGTATGGGAATCAATGCTGCTCAGCAGGCCCACAGGGGTGTGGAGGGCGTCAGTGATCTTGGAACAAAAATGATGCTCACCCGAAGGGCCTAGGAGTCCTGAAAAGGGTGCTTCCTTTAACATAAAGCGGAACCTCCACTAAGAGCTCATGGAAAGAGCTGCATGCCTCCCTTTCTGCAGGGCTACTCAGGGCCTTACCTCGAGGCAAGGACTCACGTCGAGATTCCCTTTAGCTCTAGAGCATGGCAAGGTGAGCCCCAACCGGGCCAATGAAGCTCCGTGTGTAGCCAGAGAAATCTCATTTTCTTCCCACACCCATGCCTACAGTGGCCAGAGAGCTGTTAACAGCAGAGAATTTCAGGGAGCTTCACGGCAGCAAGAATGGGGCTTTCCAAATGGAAAGCAAGGCTAGTACCATCATGCCCCCATTACCATGGGCACAGGCGGCATACATCTCTGTGGTTTCTAACAAGTCAAAAGAACCACAGGGTACACACTGGTTGCTTCCCTGAATCAACTTCTCGAGGCAGGGTGTTCTGCGTCTTGTGAACGGCCTCACCAAGGAAGGCCCTAGCTAGGCCCATGGGCCCGTGCCTCTTCAAAAGCCTGCAGTGCTACAGGAAAAACTCTGCTTTAGTTGCAATAAGAATGCAAGCAGTGTTTCTCCTGATGGCAGTGTAACTTCAGGTAAGAGGTCTTAGATGGAAGAAGAAGCCTAGTGTTTTCCCTCTGGGCAGCTCAGTCTAAAGAATGAGTTCGACTTCCACGGCATGTTGGAACTTGCTAGAACGGTGCTCGTGAACTTGTGCGAGTGCTGTGAATCAAGATATGACAAGAAAGAGTGCAGTGTGTTGCCCATGACTCAGCAGACACAGAGGAACTCCGAGGGACCAATGGGCCTCGTTGTTGCTCAGCAGGCCTACAGGGGTGTGGAGATACTCAGGGATCTTGGAACAAAAATGATGCTCACCCGAGAGGCCTAGGAGTCCTGAAAAGGGTACTTCCTTTAAAGTAAAGGAGAACAGCGACTAAGAACTAACGGAAAGAGCTGAATGCCTCCCTTTCTGCAGGGCTACTCAGGGCCTTACCTCGAGGCAAGGACTCACGTTGAGATTCCCTTTAGCTCTAGAGCATGGCAAGGTGAGCCCCACCCCGGCCAAAGAAGCTCCGTGTGTAGCCAGAGAAAACTCATTTTCTTCCCACACCAATGTAGAGGGACCAGAGGCCTGTCAACAGCAGAGAATTTCAGGGAGCTTCACGGCGGCAAGAATGGAGCTTTCCAAACGGAAAGCAAGGCTAGTACCATCATGCCCCCATTTCCATGGGCACAGGCAGCATACATCTCTGTGGTTTTTAACAAGTCCAATGAGACACAGAGTACACACTGTTTTCCTCCCTTAATCAACTTCTCGAGGCAGGGTGTTCTGCATCTAGTGAACGGCCTCACCAAGGAAAGCCCAAGCTAGGCCTCTGGGCCCGTGCCTCTTCAAAAGTCTGCAGTGCTTCAGGAAAAACTGTGCTTTAGTTGCAATAGGAAGGCAAGTCGTCTTCTTCCTGGAGGCAGGGTGACTTCAGGTAGGAGGTCCTGGATGGAAGGAGAAGCCTAGTGTTTTTCTCTGTGCAGCTCAGACCAGGGAATGAGTGCGACTTCCACGGCATGTAGGAACTTGCTAGAACGGTGCTCGTGAACCTGTATGAGTGCTGGCTTACTCAAGATGTCCCAATAAGAGAGCACTGTGTTGCCCTACACTCGGCATACACACTGTGAGTCGGAAAGCTACGGGCCTGGATATTGCTTAGAAGGGCCAGGGGAGCCTGAGGGTACTTGCTGTTCTTGCAGGGAATAGGGTTTCCAGGCGAGGCACCTAGGAGTCCTGAAAAGCGTACTGGCGTTAAAATGCTGCAGAGCGGCGACTACGGCCTCATGGAAACGGCTACACACCTCCGCTTCTGCATAGCATTTCAGGGCCTTCCCTCGAGGCAAGTTCTCCCGTTGCTTGCACTGTGAGCGACACAGCATGTTAGGATGCTGTATTTCTCCTAGAATAGAGTGACTTCAGGAAAGAGGTCCTCGATAAATTCTAAGAAGAGTGTGTTCTCAGGGCAGCTCAGACGAGGGCAATCTCGAAAACTTGCAGGACATGTTGGACTGCCTAGAAATGTGGTTCTGGTGCTGTTCGACTGCTCTGGAAATATAGCTCTACTGAAGTAACGTACAGTGTGTTGCCAGAGACTCGGCAGACACAGAGGGCCTCCGAGGGTCGTATGGGAATCAATGCTGCTCAGCAGGCCCACAGGGGTGTGGAGGGCGTCAGTGATCTTGGAACAAAAATGATGCTCACCCGAAGGGCCTAGGAGTCCTGAAAAGGGTGCTTCCTTTAACATAAAGCGGAACCTCCACTAAGAGCTCATGGAAAGAGCTGCATGCCTCCCTTTCTGCAGGGCTACTCAGGGCCTTACCTCGAGGCAAGGACTCACGTCGAGATTCCCTTTAGCTCTAGAGCATGGCAAGGTGAGCCCCAACCGGGCCAATGAAGCTCCGTGTGTAGCCAGAGAAATCTCATTTTCTTCCCACACCCATGCCTACAGTGGCCAGAGAGCTGTTAACAGCAGAGAATTTCAGGGAGCTTCACGGCAGCAAGAATGGGGCTTTCCAAATGGAAAGCAAGGCTAGTACCATCATGCCCCCATTACCATGGGCACAGGCGGCATACATCTCTGCGGTTTCTAACAAGTCAAAAGAACCACAGGGTACACACTGGTTGCTTCCCTGAATCAACTTCTCGAGGCAGGGTGTTCTGCGTCTTGTGAACGGCCTCACCAAGGAAGGCCCTAGCTAGGCCCATGGGCCCGTGCCTCTTCAAAAGCCTGCAGTGCTACAGGAAAAACTCTGCTTTAGTTGCAATAAGAATGCAAGCAGTGTTTCTCCTGATGGCAGTGTAACTTCAGGTAAGAGGTCTTAGATGGAAGAAGAAGCCTAGTGTTTTCCCTCTGGGCAGCTCAGTCTAAAGAATGAGTTCGACTTCCACGGCATGTTGGAACTTGCTAGAACGGTGCTCGTGAACTTGTGCGAGTGCTGTGAATCAAGATATGACAAGAAAGAGTGCAGTGTGTTGCCCATGACTCAGCAGACACAGAGGAACTCCGAGGGACCAATGGGCCTCGTTGTTGCTCAGCAGGCCTACAGGGGTGTGGAGATACTCAGGGATCTTGGAACAAAAATGATGCTCACCCGAGAGGCCTAGGAGTCCTGAAAAGGGTACTTCCTTTAAAGTAAAGGAGAACAGCGACTAAGAACTAACGGAAAGAGCTGAATGCCTCCCTTTCTGCAGGGCTACTCAGGGCCTTACCTCGAGGCAAGGACTCACGTTGAGATTCCCTTTAGCTCTAGAGCATGGCAAGGTGAGCCCCACCCCGGCCAAAGAAGCTCCGTGTGTAGCCAGAGAAAACTCATTTTCTTCCCACACCAATGTAGAGGGACCAGAGGCCTGTCAACAGCAGAGAATTTCAGGGAGCTTCACGGCGGCAAGAATGGAGCTTTCCAAACGGAAAGCAAGGCTAGTACCATCATGCCCCCATTTCCATGGGCACAGGCAGCATACATCTCTGTGGTTTTTAACAAGTCAAATGAGACACAGAGTACACACTGTTTTCCTCCCTTAATCAACTTCTCGAGGCAGGGTGTTCTGCATCTAGTGAACGGCCTCACCAAGGAAAGCCCAAGCTAGGCCTCTGGGCCCGTGCCTCTTCAAAAGTCTGCAGTGCTTCAGGAAAAACTGTGCTTTAGTTGCAATAGGAAGGCAAGTCGTCTTCTTCCTGGAGGCAGGGTGACTTCAGGTAGGAGGTCCTGGATGGAAGGAGAAGCCTAGTGTTTTTCTCTGTGCAGCTCAGACCAGGGAATGAGTGCGACTTCCACGGCATGTAGGAACTTGCTAGAACGGTGCTCGTGAACCTGTATGAGTGCTGGCTTACTCAAGATGTCCCAATAAGAGAGCACTGTGTTGCCCTACACTCGGCATACACACTGTGAGTCGGAAAGCAACGGGCCTGGATATTGCTTAGAAGGGCCAGGGGAGCCTGAGGGTACTTGCTGTTCTTGCAGGGAATAGGGTTTCCAGGCGAGGCACCTAGGAGTCCTGAAAAGCGTACTGGCGTTAAAATGCTGCAGAGCGGCGACTACGGCCTCATGGAAACGGCTACACACCTCCGCTTCTGCATAGCATTTCAGGGCCTTCCCTCGAGGCAAGTTCTCCCGTTGCTTGCACTGTGAGCGACACAGCATGTTAGGATGCTGTATTTCTCCTAGAATAGAGTGACTTCAGGAAAGAGGTCCTCGATAAATTCTAAGAAGAGTGTGTTCTCAGGGCAGCTCAGACGAGGGCAATCTCGAAAACTTGCAGGACATGTTGGACTGCCTAGAAATGTGGTTCTGGTGCTGTTCGACTGCTCTGGAAATATAGCTCTACTGAAGTAACGTACAGTGTGTTGCCAGAGACTCGGCAGACACAGAGGGCCTCCGAGGGTCGTATGGGAATCAATGCTGCTCAGCAGGCCCACAGGGGTGTGGAGGGCGTCAGTGATCTTGGAACAAAAATGATGCTCACCCGAAGGGCCTAGGAGTCCTGAAAAGGGTGCTTCCTTTAACATAAAGCGGAACCTCCACTAAGAGCTCATGGAAAGAGCTGCATGCCTCCCTTTCTGCAGGGCTACTCAGGGCCTTACCTCGAGGCAAGGACTCACGTCGAGATTCCCTTTAGCTCTAGAGCATGGCAAGGTGAGCCCCAACCGGGCCAATGAAGCTCCGTGTGTAGCCAGAGAAATCTCATTTTCTTCCCACACCCATGCCTACAGTGGCCAGAGAGCTGTTAACAGCAGAGAATTTCAGGGAGCTTCACGGCAGCAAGAATGGGGCTTTCCAAATGGAAAGCAAGGCTAGTACCATCATGCCCCCATTACCATGGGCACAGGCGGCATACATCTCTGCGGTTTCTAACAAGTCAAAAGAACCACAGGGTACACACTGGTTGCTTCCCTGAATCAACTTCTCGAGGCAGGGTGTTCTGCGTCTTGTGAACGGCCTCACCAAGGAAGGCCCTAGCTAGGCCCATGGGCCCGTGCCTCTTCAAAAGCCTGCAGTGCTACAGGAAAAACTCTGCTTTAGTTGCAATAAGAATGCAAGCAGTGTTTCTCCTGATGGCAGTGTAACTTCAGGTAAGAGGTCTTAGATGGAAGAAGAAGCCTAGTGTTTTCCCTCTGGGCAGCTCAGTCTAAAGAATGAGTTCGACTTCCACGGCATGTTGGAACTTGCTAGAACGGTGCTCGTGAACTTGTGCGAGTGCTGTGAATCAAGATATGACAAGAAAGAGTGCAGTGTGTTGCCCATGACTCAGCAGACACAGAGGAACTCCGAGGGACCAATGGGCCTCGTTGTTGCTCAGCAGGCCTACAGGGGTGTGGAGATACTCAGGGATCTTGGAACAAAAATGATGCTCACCCGAGAGGCCTAGGAGTCCTGAAAAGGGTACTTCCTTTAAAGTAAAGGAGAACAGCGACTAAGAACTAACGGAAAGAGCTGAATGCCTCCCTTTCTGCAGGGCTACTCAGGGCCTTACCTCGAGGCAAGGACTCACGTTGAGATTCCCTTTAGCTCTAGAGCATGGCAAGGTGAGCCCCACCCCGGCCAAAGAAGCTCCGTGTGTAGCCAGAGAAAACTCATTTTCTTCCCACACCAATGTAGAGGGACCAGAGGCCTGTCAACAGCAGAGAATTTCAGGGAGCTTCACGGCGGCAAGAATGGAGCTTTCCAAACGGAAAGCAAGGCTAGTACCATCATGCCCCCATTTCCATGGGCACAGGCAGCATACATCTCTGTGGTTTTTAACAAGTCAAATGAGACACAGAGTACACACTGTTTTCCTCCCTTAATCAACTTCTCGAGGCAGGGTGTTCTGCATCTAGTGAACGGCCTCACCAAGGAAAGCCCAAGCTAGGCCTCTGGGCCCGTGCCTCTTCAAAAGTCTGCAGTGCTTCAGGAAAAACTGTGCTTTAGTTGCAATAGGAAGGCAAGTCGTCTTCTTCCTGGAGGCAGGGTGACTTCAGGTAGGAGGTCCTGGATGGAAGGAGAAGCCTAGTGTTTTTCTCTGTGCAGCTCAGACCAGGGAATGAGTGCGACTTCCACGGCATGTAGGAACTTGCTAGAACGGTGCTCGTGAACCTGTATGAGTGCTGGCTTACTCAAGATGTCCCAATAAGAGAGCACTGTGTTGCCCTACACTCGGCATACACACTGTGAGTCGGAAAGCAACGGGCCTGGATATTGCTTAGAAGGGCCAGGGGAGCCTGAGGGTACTTGCTGTTCTTGCAGGGAATAGGGTTTCCAGGCGAGGCACCTAGGAGTCCTGAAAAGCGTACTGGCGTTAAAATGCTGCAGAGCGGCGACTACGGCCTCATGGAAACGGCTACACACCTCCGCTTCTGCATAGCATTTCAGGGCCTTCCCTCGAGGCAAGTTCTCCCGTTGCTTGCACTGTGAGCGACACAGCATGTTAGGATGCTGTATTTCTCCTAGAATAGAGTGACTTCAGGAAAGAGGTCCTCGATAAATTCTAAGAAGAGTGTGTTCTCAGGGCAGCTCAGACGAGGGCAATCTCGAAAACTTGCAGGACATGTTGGACTGCCTAGAAATGTGGTTCTGGTGCTGTTCGACTGCTCTGGAAATATAGCTCTACTGAAGTAACGTACAGTGTGTTGCCAGAGACTCGGCAGACACAGAGGGCCTCCGAGGGTCGTATGGGAATCAATGCTGCTCAGCAGGCCCACAGGGGTGTGGAGGGCGTCAGTGATCTTGGAACAAAAATGATGCTCACCCGAAGGGCCTAGGAGTCCTGAAAAGGGTGCTTCCTTTAACATAAAGCGGAACCTCCACTAAGAGCTCATGGAAAGAGCTGCATGCCTCCCTTTCTGCAGGGCTACTCAGGGCCTTACCTCGAGGCAAGGACTCACGTCGAGATTCCCTTTAGCTCTAGAGCATGGCAAGGTGAGCCCCAACCGGGCCAATGAAGCTCCGTGTGTAGCCAGAGAAATCTCATTTTCTTCCCACACCCATGCCTACAGTGGCCAGAGAGCTGTTAACAGCAGAGAATTTCAGGGAGCTTCACGGCAGCAAGAATGGGGCTTTCCAAATGGAAAGCAAGGCTAGTACCATCATGCCCCCATTACCATGGGCACAGGCGGCATACATCTCTGCGGTTTCTAACAAGTCAAAAGAACCACAGGGTACACACTGGTTGCTTCCCTGAATCAACTTCTCGAGGCAGGGTGTTCTGCGTCTTGTGAACGGCCTCACCAAGGAAGGCCCTAGCTAGGCCCATGGGCCCGTGCCTCTTCAAAAGCCTGCAGTGCTACAGGAAAAACTCTGCTTTAGTTGCAATAAGAATGCAAGCAGTGTTTCTCCTGATGGCAGTGTAACTTCAGGTAAGAGGTCTTAGATGGAAGAAGAAGCCTAGTGTTTTCCCTCTGGGCAGCTCAGTCTAAAGAATGAGTTCGACTTCCACGGCATGTTGGAACTTGCTAGAACGGTGCTCGTGAACTTGTGCGAGTGCTGTGAATCAAGATATGACAAGAAAGAGTGCAGTGTGTTGCCCATGACTCAGCAGACACAGAGGAACTCCGAGGGACCAATGGGCCTCGTTGTTGCTCAGCAGGCCTACAGGGGTGTGGAGATACTCAGGGATCTTGGAACAAAAATGATGCTCACCCGAGAGGCCTAGGAGTCCTGAAAAGGGTACTTCCTTTAAAGTAAAGGAGAACAGCGACTAAGAACTAACGGAAAGAGCTGAATGCCTCCCTTTCTGCAGGGCTACTCAGGGCCTTACCTCGAGGCAAGGACTCACGTTGAGATTCCCTTTAGCTCTAGAGCATGGCAAGGTGAGCCCCACCCCGGCCAAAGAAGCTCCGTGTGTAGCCAGAGAAAACTCATTTTCTTCCCACACCAATGTAGAGGGACCAGAGGCCTGTCAACAGCAGAGAATTTCAGGGAGCTTCACGGCGGCAAGAATGGAGCTTTCCAAACGGAAAGCAAGGCTAGTACCATCATGCCCCCATTTCCATGGGCACAGGCAGCATACATCTCTGTGGTTTTTAACAAGTCAAATGAGACACAGAGTACACACTGTTTTCCTCCCTTAATCAACTTCTCGAGGCAGGGTGTTCTGCATCTAGTGAACGGCCTCACCAAGGAAAGCCCAAGCTAGGCCTCTGGGCCCGTGCCTCTTCAAAAGTCTGCAGTGCTTCAGGAAAAACTGTGCTTTAGTTGCAATAGGAAGGCAAGTCGTCTTCTTCCTGGAGGCAGGGTGACTTCAGGTAGGAGGTCCTGGATGGAAGGAGAAGCCTAGTGTTTTTCTCTGTGCAGCTCAGACCAGGGAATGAGTGCGACTTCCACGGCATGTAGGAACTTGCTAGAACGGTGCTCGTGAACCTGTATGAGTGCTGGCTTACTCAAGATGTCCCAATAAGAGAGCACTGTGTTGCCCTACACTCGGCATACACACTGTGAGTCGGAAAGCAACGGGCCTGGATATTGCTTAGAAGGGCCAGGGGAGCCTGAGGGTACTTGCTGTTCTTGCAGGGAATAGGGTTTCCAGGCGAGGCACCTAGGAGTCCTGAAAAGCGTACTGGCGTTAAAATGCTGCAGAGCGGCGACTACGGCCTCATGGAAACGGCTACACACCTCCGCTTCTGCAGAGCATTTCAGGGCCTTCCCTCGAGGCAAGTTCTCCCGTTGCTTGCACTGTGAGCGACACAGCATGTTAGGATGCTGTATTTCTCCTAGAATAGAGTGACTTCAGGAAAGAGGTCCTCGATAAATTCTAAGAAGAGTGTGTTCTCAGGGCAGCTCAGACGAGGGCAATCTCGAAAACTTGCAGGACATGTTGGACTGCCTAGAAATGTGGTTCTGGTGCTGTTCGACTGCTCTGGAAATATAGCTCTACTGAAGTAACGTACAGTGTGTTGCCAGAGACTCGGCAGACACAGAGGGCCTCCGAGGGTCGTATGGGAATCAATGCTGCTCAGCAGGCCCACAGGGGTGTGGAGGGCGTCAGTGATCTTGGAACAAAAATGATGCTCACCCGAAGGGCCTAGGAGTCCTGAAAAGGGTGCTTCCTTTAACATAAAGCGGAACCTCCACTAAGAGCTCATGGAAAGAGCTGCATGCCTCCCTTTCTGCAGGGCTACTCAGGGCCTTACCTCGAGGCAAGGACTCACGTCGAGATTCCCTTTAGCTCTAGAGCATGGCAAGGTGAGCCCCAACCGGGCCAATGAAGCTCCGTGTGTAGCCAGAGAAATCTCATTTTCTTCCCACACCCATGCCTACAGTGGCCAGAGAGCTGTTAACAGCAGAGAATTTCAGGGAGCTTCACGGCAGCAAGAATGGGGCTTTCCAAATGGAAAGCAAGGCTAGTACCATCATGCCCCCATTACCATGGGCACAGGCGGCATACATCTCTGTGGTTTCTAACAAGTCAAAAGAACCACAGGGTACACACTGGTTGCTTCCCTGAATCAACTTCTCGAGGCAGGGTGTTCTGCGTCTTGTGAACGGCCTCACCAAGGAAGGCCCTAGCTAGGCCCATGGGCCCGTGCCTCTTCAAAAGCCTGCAGTGCTACAGGAAAAACTCTGCTTTAGTTGCAATAAGAATGCAAGCAGTGTTTCTCCTGATGGCAGTGTAACTTCAGGTAAGAGGTCTTAGATGGAAGAAGAAGCCTAGTGTTTTCCCTCTGGGCAGCTCAGTCTAAAGAATGAGTTCGACTTCCACGGCATGTTGGAACTTGCTAGAACGGTGCTCGTGAACTTGTGCGAGTGCTGTGAATCAAGATATGACAAGAAAGAGTGCAGTGTGTTGCCCATGACTCAGCAGACACAGAGGAACTCCGAGGGACCAATGGGCCTCGTTGTTGCTCAGCAGGCCTACAGGGGTGTGGAGATACTCAGGGATCTTGGAACAAAAATGATGCTCACCCGAGAGGCCTAGGAGTCCTGAAAAGGGTACTTCCTTTAAAGTAAAGGAGAACAGCGACTAAGAACTAACGGAAAGAGCTGAATGCCTCCCTTTCTGCAGGGCTACTCAGGGCCTTACCTCGAGGCAAGGACTCACGTTGAGATTCCCTTTAGCTCTAGAGCATGGCAAGGTGAGCCCCACCCCGGCCAAAGAAGCTCCGTGTGTAGCCAGAGAAAACTCATTTTCTTCCCACACCAATGTAGAGGGACCAGAGGCCTGTCAACAGCAGAGAATTTCAGGGAGCTTCACGGCGGCAAGAATGGAGCTTTCCAAACGGAAAGCAAGGCTAGTACCATCATGCCCCCATTTCCATGGGCACAGGCAGCATACATCTCTGTGGTTTTTAACAAGTCCAATGAGACACAGAGTACACACTGTTTTCCTCCCTTAATCAACTTCTCGAGGCAGGGTGTTCTGCATCTAGTGAACGGCCTCACCAAGGAAAGCCCAAGCTAGGCCTCTGGGCCCGTGCCTCTTCAAAAGTCTGCAGTGCTTCAGGAAAAACTGTGCTTTAGTTGCAATAGGAAGGCAAGTCGTCTTCTTCCTGGAGGCAGGGTGACTTCAGGTAGGAGGTCCTGGATGGAAGGAGAAGCCTAGTGTTTTTCTCTGTGCAGCTCAGACCAGGGAATGAGTGCGACTTCCACGGCATGTAGGAACTTGCTAGAACGGTGCTCGTGAACCTGTATGAGTGCTGGCTTACTCAAGATGTCCCAATAAGAGAGCACTGTGTTGCCCTACACTCGGCATACACACTGTGAGTCGGAAAGCAACGGGCCTGGATATTGCTTAGAAGGGCCAGGGGAGCCTGAGGGTACTTGCTGTTCTTGCAGGGAATAGGGTTTCCAGGCGAGGCACCTAGGAGTCCTGAAAAGCGTACTGGCGTTAAAATGCTGCAGAGCGGCGACTACGGCCTCATGGAAACGGCTACACACCTCCGCTTCTGCATAGCATTTCAGGGCCTTCCCTCGAGGCAAGTTCTCCCGTTGCTTGCACTGTGAGCGACACAGCATGTTAGGATGCTGTATTTCTCCTAGAATAGAGTGACTTCAGGAAAGAGGTCCTCGATAAATTCTAAGAAGAGTGTGTTCTCAGGGCAGCTCAGACGAGGGCAATCTCGAAAACTTGCAGGACATGTTGGACTGCCTAGAAATGTGGTTCTGGTGCTGTTCGACTGCTCTGGAAATATAGCTCTACTGAAGTAACGTACAGTGTGTTGCCAGAGACTCGGCAGACACAGAGGGCCTCCGAGGGTCGTATGGGAATCAATGCTGCTCAGCAGGCCCACAGGGGTGTGGAGGGCGTCAGTGATCTTGGAACAAAAATGATGCTCACCCGAAGGGCCTAGGAGTCCTGAAAAGGGTGCTTCCTTTAACATAAAGCGGAACCTCCACTAAGAGCTCATGGAAAGAGCTGCATGCCTCCCTTTCTGCAGGGCTACTCAGGGCCTTACCTCGAGGCAAGGACTCACGTCGAGATTCCCTTTAGCTCTAGAGCATGGCAAGGTGAGCCCCAACCGGGCCAATGAAGCTCCGTGTGTAGCCAGAGAAATCTCATTTTCTTCCCACACCCATGCCTACAGTGGCCAGAGAGCTGTTAACAGCAGAGAATTTCAGGGAGCTTCACGGCAGCAAGAATGGGGCTTTCCAAATGGAAAGCAAGGCTAGTACCATCATGCCCCCATTACCATGGGCACAGGCGGCATACATCTCTGTGGTTTCTAACAAGTCAAAAGAACCACAGGGTACACACTGGTTGCTTCCCTGAATCAACTTCTCGAGGCAGGGTGTTCTGCGTCTTGTGAACGGCCTCACCAAGGAAGGCCCTAGCTAGGCCCATGGGCCCGTGCCTCTTCAAAAGCCTGCAGTGCTACAGGAAAAACTCTGCTTTAGTTGCAATAAGAATGCAAGCAGTGTTTCTCCTGATGGCAGTGTAACTTCAGGTAAGAGGTCTTAGATGGAAGAAGAAGCCTAGTGTTTTCCCTCTGGGCAGCTCAGTCTAAAGAATGAGTTCGACTTCCACGGCATGTTGGAACTTGCTAGAACGGTGCTCGTGAACTTGTGCGAGTGCTGTGAATCAAGATATGACAAGAAAGAGTGCAGTGTGTTGCCCATGACTCAGCAGACACAGAGGAACTCCGAGGGACCAATGGGCCTCGTTGTTGCTCAGCAGGCCTACAGGGGTGTGGAGATACTCAGGGATCTTGGAACAAAAATGATGCTCACCCGAGAGGCCTAGGAGTCCTGAAAAGGGTACTTCCTTTAAAGTAAAGGAGAACAGCGACTAAGAACTAACGGAAAGAGCTGAATGCCTCCCTTTCTGCAGGGCTACTCAGGGCCTTACCTCGAGGCAAGGACTCACGTTGAGATTCCCTTTAGCTCTAGAGCATGGCAAGGTGAGCCCCACCCCGGCCAAAGAAGCTCCGTGTGTAGCCAGAGAAAACTCATTTTCTTCCCACACCAATGTAGAGGGACCAGAGGCCTGTCAACAGCAGAGAATTTCAGGGAGCTTCACGGCGGCAAGAATGGAGCTTTCCAAACGGAAAGCAAGGCTAGTACCATCATGCCCCCATTTCCATGGGCACAGGCAGCATACATCTCTGTGGTTTTTAACAAGTCCAATGAGACACAGAGTACACACTGTTTTCCTCCCTTAATCAACTTCTCGAGGCAGGGTGTTCTGCATCTAGTGAACGGCCTCACCAAGGAAAGCCCAAGCTAGGCCTCTGGGCCCGTGCCTCTTCAAAAGTCTGCAGTGCTTCAGGAAAAACTGTGCTTTAGTTGCAATAGGAAGGCAAGTCGTCTTCTTCCTGGAGGCAGGGTGACTTCAGGTAGGAGGTCCTGGATGGAAGGAGAAGCCTAGTGTTTTTCTCTGTGCAGCTCAGACCAGGGAATGAGTGCGACTTCCACGGCATGTAGGAACTTGCTAGAACGGTGCTCGTGAACCTGTATGAGTGCTGGCTTACTCAAGATGTCCCAATAAGAGTGCACTGTGTTGCCCTACACTCGGCATACACACTGTGAGTCGCAAAGCTACGGGCCTGGATATTGCTTAGAAGGGCCAGGGGAGCCTGAGGGTACTTGCTGTTCTTGCAGGGAATAGGGTTTCCAGGCGAGGCACCTAGGAGTCCTGAAAAGCGTACTGGCGTTAAAATGCTGCAGAGCGGCGACTACGGCCTCATGGAAACGGCTACACACCTCCGCTTCTGCATAGCATTTCAGGGCCTTCCCTCGAGGCAAGTTCTCCCGTTGCTTGCACTGTGAGCGACACAGCATGTTAGGATGCTGTATTTCTCCTTGAATAGAGTGACTTCAGGAAAGAGGTCCTCGATAAATTCTAAGAAGAGTGTGTTCTCAGGGCAGCTCAGACGAGGGCAATCTCGAAAACTTGCAGGACATGTTGGACTGCCTAGAAATGTGGTTCTGGTGCTGTTCGAGTGCTCTGGAAATATAGCTCTACTGAAGTAACGTACAGTGTGTTGCCAGAGACTCGGCAGACACAGAGGGCCTCCGAGGGTCGTATGGGAATCAATGCTGCTCAGCAGGCCCACAGGGGTGTGGAGGGCGTCAGTGATCTTGGAACAAAAATGATGCTCACCCGAAGGGCCTAGGAGTCCTGAAAAGGGTGCTTCCTTTAACATAAAGCGGAACCTCCACTAAGAGCTCATGGAAAGAGCTGCATGCCTCCCTTTCTGCAGGGCTACTCAGGGCCTTACCTCGAGGCAAGGACTCACGTCGAGATTCCCTTTAGCTCTAGAGCATGGCAAGGTGAGCCCCAACCGGGCCAATGAAGCTCCGTGTGTAGCCAGAGAAATCTCATTTTCTTCCCACACCCATGCCTACAGTGGCCAGAGAGCTGTTAACAGCAGAGAATTTCAGGGAGCTTCACGGCAGCAAGAATGGGGCTTTCCAAATGGAAAGCAAGGCTAGTACCATCATGCCCCCATTACCATGGGCACAGGCGGCATACATCTCTGTGGTTTCTAACAAGTCAAAAGAACCACAGGGTACACACTGGTTGCTTCCCTGAATCAACTTCTCGAGGCAGGGTGTTCTGCGTCTTGTGAACGGCCTCACCAAGGAAGGCCCTAGCTAGGCCCATGGGCCCGTGCCTCTTCAAAAGCCTGCAGTGCTACAGGAAAAACTCTGCTTTAGTTGCAATAAGAATGCAAGCAGTGTTTCTCCTGATGGCAGTGTAACTTCAGGTAAGAGGTCTTAGATGGAAGAAGAAGCCTAGTGTTTTCCCTCTGGGCAGCTCAGTCTAAAGAATGAGTTCGACTTCCACGGCATGTTGGAACTTGCTAGAACGGTGCTCGTGAACTTGTGCGAGTGCTGTGAATCAAGATATGACAAGAAAGAGTGCAGTGTGTTGCCCATGACTCAGCAGACACAGAGGAACTCCGAGGGACCAATGGGCCTCGTTGTTGCTCAGCAGGCCTACAGGGGTGTGGAGATACTCAGGGATCTTGGAACAAAAATGATGCTCACCCGAGAGGCCTAGGAGTCCTGAAAAGGGTACTTCCTTTAAAGTAAAGGAGAACAGCGACTAAGAACTAACGGAAAGAGCTGAATGCCTCCCTTTCTGCAGGGCTACTCAGGGCCTTACCTCGAGGCAAGGACTCACGTTGAGATTCCCTTTAGCTCTAGAGCATGGCAAGGTGAGCCCCACCCCGGCCAAAGAAGCTCCGTGTGTAGCCAGAGAAAACTCATTTTCTTCCCACACCAATGTAGAGGGACCAGAGGCCTGTCAACAGCAGAGAATTTCAGGGAGCTTCACGGCGGCAAGAATGGAGCTTTCCAAACGGAAAGCAAGGCTAGTACCATCATGCCCCCATTTCCATGGGCACAGGCAGCATACATCTCTGTGGTTTTTAACAAGTCCAATGAGACACAGAGTACACACTGTTTTCCTCCCTTAATCAACTTCTCGAGGCAGGGTGTTCTGCATCTAGTGAACGGCCTCACCAAGGAAAGCCCAAGCTAGGCCTCTGGGCCCGTGCCTCTTCAAAAGTCTGCAGTGCTTCAGGAAAAACTGTGCTTTAGTTGCAATAGGAAGGCAAGTCGTCTTCTTCCTGGAGGCAGGGTGACTTCAGGTAGGAGGTCCTGGATGGAAGGAGAAGCCTAGTGTTTTTCTCTGTGCAGCTCAGACCAGGGAATGAGTGCGACTTCCACGGCATGTAGGAACTTGCTAGAACGGTGCTCGTGAACCTGTATGAGTGCTGGCTTACTCAAGATGTCCCAATAAGAGAGCACTGTGTTGCCCTACACTCGGCATACACACTGTGAGTCGGAAAGCAACGGGCCTGGATATTGCTTAGAAGGGCCAGGGGAGCCTGAGGGTACTTGCTGTTCTTGCAGGGAATAGGGTTTCCAGGCGAGGCACCTAGGAGTCCTGAAAAGCGTACTGGCGTTAAAATGCTGCAGAGCGGCGACTACGGCCTCATGGAAACGGCTACACACCTCCGCTTCTGCAGAGCATTTCAGGGCCTTCCCTCGAGGCAAGTTCTCCCGTTGCTTGCACTGTGAGCGACACAGCATGTTAGGATGCTGTATTTCTCCTAGAATAGAGTGACTTCAGGAAAGAGGTCCTCGATAAATTCTAAGAAGAGTGTGTTCTCAGGGCAGCTCAGACGAGGGCAATCTCGAAAACTTGCAGGACATGTTGGACTGCCTAGAAATGTGGTTCTGGTGCTGTTCGACTGCTCTGGAAATATAGCTCTACTGAAGTAACGTACAGTGTGTTGCCAGAGACTCGGCAGACACAGAGGGCCTCCGAGGGTCGTATGGGAATCAATGCTGCTCAGCAGGCCCACAGGGGTGTGGAGGGCGTCAGTGATCTTGGAACAAAAATGATGCTCACCCGAAGGGCCTAGGAGTCCTGAAAAGGGTGCTTCCTTTAACATAAAGCGGAACCTCCACTAAGAGCTCATGGAAAGAGCTGCATGCCTCCCTTTCTGCAGGGCTACTCAGGGCCTTACCTCGAGGCAAGGACTCACGTCGAGATTCCCTTTAGCTCTAGAGCATGGCAAGGTGAGCCCCAACCGGGCCAATGAAGCTCCGTGTGTAGCCAGAGAAATCTCATTTTCTTCCCACACCCATGCCTACAGTGGCCAGAGAGCTGTTAACAGCAGAGAATTTCAGGGAGCTTCACGGCAGCAAGAATGGGGCTTTCCAAATGGAAAGCAAGGCTAGTACCATCATGCCCCCATTACCATGGGCACAGGCGGCATACATCTCTGTGGTTTCTAACAAGTCAAAAGAACCACAGGGTACACACTGGTTGCTTCCCTGAATCAACTTCTCGAGGCAGGGTGTTCTGCGTCTTGTGAACGGCCTCACCAAGGAAGGCCCTAGCTAGGCCCATGGGCCCGTGCCTCTTCAAAAGCCTGCAGTGCTACAGGAAAAACTCTGCTTTAGTTGCAATAAGAATGCAAGCAGTGTTTCTCCTGATGGCAGTGTAACTTCAGGTAAGAGGTCTTAGATGGAAGAAGAAGCCTAGTGTTTTCCCTCTGGGCAGCTCAGTCTAAAGAATGAGTTCGACTTCCACGGCATGTTGGAACTTGCTAGAACGGTGCTCGTGAACTTGTGCGAGTGCTGTGAATCAAGATATGACAAGAAAGAGTGCAGTGTGTTGCCCATGACTCAGCAGACACAGAGGAACTCCGAGGGACCAATGGGCCTCGTTGTTGCTCAGCAGGCCTACAGGGGTGTGGAGATACTCAGGGATCTTGGAACAAAAATGATGCTCACCCGAGAGGCCTAGGAGTCCTGAAAAGGGTACTTCCTTTAAAGTAAAGGAGAACAGCGACTAAGAACTAACGGAAAGAGCTGAATGCCTCCCTTTCTGCAGGGCTACTCAGGGCCTTACCTCGAGGCAAGGACTCACGTTGAGATTCCCTTTAGCTCTAGAGCATGGCAAGGTGAGCCCCACCCCGGCCAAAGAAGCTCCGTGTGTAGCCAGAGAAAACTCATTTTCTTCCCACACCAATGTAGAGGGACCAGAGGCCTGTCAACAGCAGAGAATTTCAGGGAGCTTCACGGCGGCAAGAATGGAGCTTTCCAAACGGAAAGCAAGGCTAGTACCATCATGCCCCCATTTCCATGGGCACAGGCAGCATACATCTCTGTGGTTTTTAACAAGTCCAATGAGACACAGAGTACACACTGTTTTCCTCCCTTAATCAACTTCTCGAGGCAGGGTGTTCTGCATCTAGTGAACGGCCTCACCAAGGAAAGCCCAAGCTAGGCCTCTGGGCCCGTGCCTCTTCAAAAGTCTGCAGTGCTTCAGGAAAAACTGTGCTTTAGTTGCAATAGGAAGGCAAGTCGTCTTCTTCCTGGAGGCAGGGTGACTTCAGGTAGGAGGTCCTGGATGGAAGGAGAAGCCTAGTGTTTTTCTCTGTGCAGCTCAGACCAGGGAATGAGTGCGACTTCCACGGCATGTAGGAACTTGCTAGAACGGTGCTCGTGAACCTGTATGAGTGCTGGCTTACTCAAGATGTCCCAATAAGAGAGCACTGTGTTGCCCTACACTCGGCATACACACTGTGAGTCGGAAAGCAACGGGCCTGGATATTGCTTAGAAGGGCCAGGGGAGCCTGAGGGTACTTGCTGTTCTTGCAGGGAATAGGGTTTCCAGGCGAGGCACCTAGGAGTCCTGAAAAGCGTACTGGCGTTAAAATGCTGCAGAGCGGCGACTACGGCCTCATGGAAACGGCTACACACCTCCGCTTCTGCAGAGCATTTCAGGGCCTTCCCTCGAGGCAAGTTCTCCCGTTGCTTGCACTGTGAGCGACACAGCATGTTAGGATGCTGTATTTCTCCTAGAATAGAGTGACTTCAGGAAAGAGGTCCTCGATAAATTCTAAGAAGAGTGTGTTCTCAGGGCAGCTCAGACGAGGGCAATCTCGAAAACTTGCAGGACATGTTGGACTGCCTAGAAATGTGGTTCTGGTGCTGTTCGACTGCTCTGGAAATATAGCTCTACTGAAGTAACGTACAGTGTGTTGCCAGAGACTCGGCAGACACAGAGGGCCTCCGAGGGTCGTATGGGAATCAATGCTGCTCAGCAGGCCCACAGGGGTGTGGAGGGCGTCAGTGATCTTGGAACAAAAATGATGCTCACCCGAAGGGCCTAGGAGTCCTGAAAAGGGTGCTTCCTTTAACATAAAGCGGAACCTCCACTAAGAGCTCATGGAAAGAGCTGCATGCCTCCCTTTCTGCAGGGCTACTCAGGGCCTTACCTCGAGGCAAGGACTCACGTCGAGATTCCCTTTAGCTCTAGAGCATGGCAAGGTGAGCCCCAACCGGGCCAATGAAGCTCCGTGTGTAGCCAGAGAAATCTCATTTTCTTCCCACACCCATGCCTACAGTGGCCAGAGAGCTGTTAACAGCAGAGAATTTCAGGGAGCTTCACGGCAGCAAGAATGGGGCTTTCCAAATGGAAAGCAAGGCTAGTACCATCATGCCCCCATTACCATGGGCACAGGCGGCATACATCTCTGCGGTTTCTAACAAGTCAAAAGAACCACAGGGTACACACTGGTTGCTTCCCTGAATCAACTTCTCGAGGCAGGGTGTTCTGCGTCTTGTGAACGGCCTCACCAAGGAAGGCCCTAGCTAGGCCCATGGGCCCGTGCCTCTTCAAAAGCCTGCAGTGCTACAGGAAAAACTCTGCTTTAGTTGCAATAAGAATGCAAGCAGTGTTTCTCCTGATGGCAGTGTAACTTCAGGTAAGAGGTCTTAGATGGAAGAAGAAGCCTAGTGTTTTCCCTCTGGGCAGCTCAGTCTAAAGAATGAGTTCGACTTCCACGGCATGTTGGAACTTGCTAGAACGGTGCTCGTGAACTTGTGCGAGTGCTGTGAATCAAGATATGACAAGAAAGAGTGCAGTGTGTTGCCCATGACTCAGCAGACACAGAGGAACTCCGAGGGACCAATGGGCCTCGTTGTTGCTCAGCAGGCCTACAGGGGTGTGGAGATACTCAGGGATCTTGGAACAAAAATGATGCTCACCCGAGAGGCCTAGGAGTCCTGAAAAGGGTACTTCCTTTAAAGTAAAGGAGAACAGCGACTAAGAACTAACGGAAAGAGCTGAATGCCTCCCTTTCTGCAGGGCTACTCAGGGCCTTACCTCGAGGCAAGGACTCACGTTGAGATTCCCTTTAGCTCTAGAGCATGGCAAGGTGAGCCCCACCCCGGCCAAAGAAGCTCCGTGTGTAGCCAGAGAAAACTCATTTTCTTCCCACACCAATGTAGAGGGACCAGAGGCCTGTCAACAGCAGAGAATTTCAGGGAGCTTCACGGCGGCAAGAATGGAGCTTTCCAAACGGAAAGCAAGGCTAGTACCATCATGCCCCCATTTCCATGGGCACAGGCAGCATACATCTCTGTGGTTTTTAACAAGTCCAATGAGACACAGAGTACACACTGTTTTCCTCCCTTAATCAACTTCTCGAGGCAGGGTGTTCTGCATCTAGTGAACGGCCTCACCAAGGAAAGCCCAAGCTAGGCCTCTGGGCCCGTGCCTCTTCAAAAGTCTGCAGTGCTTCAGGAAAAACTGTGCTTTAGTTGCAATAGGAAGGCAAGTCGTCTTCTTCCTGGAGGCAGGGTGACTTCAGGTAGGAGGTCCTGGATGGAAGGAGAAGCCTAGTGTTTTTCTCTGTGCAGCTCAGACCAGGGAATGAGTGCGACTTCCACGGCATGTAGGAACTTGCTAGAACGGTGCTCGTGAACCTGTATGAGTGCTGGCTTACTCAAGATGTCCCAATAAGAGAGCACTGTGTTGCCCTACACTCGGCATACACACTGTGAGTCGGAAAGCAACGGGCCTGGATATTGCTTAGAAGGGCCAGGGGAGCCTGAGGGTACTTGCTGTTCTTGCAGGGAATAGGGTTTCCAGGCGAGGCACCTAGGAGTCCTGAAAAGCGTACTGGCGTTAAAATGCTGCAGAGCGGCGACTACGGCCTCATGGAAACGGCTACACACCTCCGCTTCTGCAGAGCATTTCAGGGCCTTCCCTCGAGGCAAGTTCTCCCGTTGCTTGCACTGTGAGCGACACAGCATGTTAGGATGCTGTATTTCTCCTAGAATAGAGTGACTTCAGGAAAGAGGTCCTCGATAAATTCTAAGAAGAGTGTGTTCTCAGGGCAGCTCAGACGAGGGCAATCTCGAAAACTTGCAGGACATGTTGGACTGCCTAGAAATGTGGTTCTGGTGCTGTTCGACTGCTCTGGAAATATAGCTCTACTGAAGTAACGTACAGTGTGTTGCCAGAGACTCGGCAGACACAGAGGGCCTCCGAGGGTCGTATGGGAATCAATGCTGCTCAGCAGGCCCACAGGGGTGTGGAGGGCGTCAGTGATCTTGGAACAAAAATGATGCTCACCCGAAGGGCCTAGGAGTCCTGAAAAGGGTGCTTCCTTTAACATAAAGCGGAACCTCCACTAAGAGCTCATGGAAAGAGCTGCATGCCTCCCTTTCTGCAGGGCTACTCAGGGCCTTACCTCGAGGCAAGGACTCACGTCGAGATTCCCTTTAGCTCTAGAGCATGGCAAGGTGAGCCCCAACCGGGCCAATGAAGCTCCGTGTGTAGCCAGAGAAATCTCATTTTCTTCCCACACCCATGCCTACAGTGGCCAGAGAGCTGTTAACAGCAGAGAATTTCAGGGAGCTTCACGGCAGCAAGAATGGGGCTTTCCAAATGGAAAGCAAGGCTAGTACCATCATGCCCCCATTACCATGGGCACAGGCGGCATACATCTCTGTGGTTTCTAACAAGTCAAAAGAACCACAGGGTACACACTGGTTGCTTCCCTGAATCAACTTCTCGAGGCAGGGTGTTCTGCGTCTTGTGAACGGCCTCACCAAGGAAGGCCCTAGCTAGGCCCATGGGCCCGTGCCTCTTCAAAAGCCTGCAGTGCTACAGGAAAAACTCTGCTTTAGTTGCAATAAGAATGCAAGCAGTGTTTCTCCTGATGGCAGTGTAACTTCAGGTAAGAGGTCTTAGATGGAAGAAGAAGCCTAGTGTTTTCCCTCTGGGCAGCTCAGTCTAAAGAATGAGTTCGACTTCCACGGCATGTTGGAACTTGCTAGAACGGTGCTCGTGAACTTGTGCGAGTGCTGTGAATCAAGATATGACAAGAAAGAGTGCAGTGTGTTGCCCATGACTCAGCAGACACAGAGGAACTCCGAGGGACCAATGGGCCTCGTTGTTGCTCAGCAGGCCTACAGGGGTGTGGAGATACTCAGGGATCTTGGAACAAAAATGATGCTCACCCGAGAGGCCTAGGAGTCCTGAAAAGGGTACTTCCTTTAAAGTAAAGGAGAACAGCGACTAAGAACTAACGGAAAGAGCTGAATGCCTCCCTTTCTGCAGGGCTACTCAGGGCCTTACCTCGAGGCAAGGACTCACGTTGAGATTCCCTTTAGCTCTAGAGCATGGCAAGGTGAGCCCCACCCCGGCCAAAGAAGCTCCGTGTGTAGCCAGAGAAAACTCATTTTCTTCCCACACCAATGTAGAGGGACCAGAGGCCTGTCAACAGCAGAGAATTTCAGGGAGCTTCACGGCGGCAAGAATGGAGCTTTCCAAACGGAAAGCAAGGCTAGTACCATCATGCCCCCATTTCCATGGGCACAGGCAGCATACATCTCTGTGGTTTTTAACAAGTCCAATGAGACACAGAGTACACACTGTTTTCCTCCCTTAATCAACTTCTCGAGGCAGGGTGTTCTGCATCTAGTGAACGGCCTCACCAAGGAAAGCCCAAGCTAGGCCTCTGGGCCCGTGCCTCTTCAAAAGTCTGCAGTGCTTCAGGAAAAACTGTGCTTTAGTTGCAATAGGAAGGCAAGTCGTCTTCTTCCTGGAGGCAGGGTGACTTCAGGTAGGAGGTCCTGGATGGAAGGAGAAGCCTAGTGTTTTTCTCTGTGCAGCTCAGACCAGGGAATGAGTGCGACTTCCACGGCATGTAGGAACTTGCTAGAACGGTGCTCGTGAACCTGTATGAGTGCTGGCTTACTCAAGATGTCCCAATAAGAGAGCACTGTGTTGCCCTACACTCGGCATACACACTGTGAGTCGGAAAGCAACGGGCCTGGATATTGCTTAGAAGGGCCAGGGGAGCCTGAGGGTACTTGCTGTTCTTGCAGGGAATAGGGTTTCCAGGCGAGGCACCTAGGAGTCCTGAAAAGCGTACTGGCGTTAAAATGCTGCAGAGCGGCGACTACGGCCTCATGGAAACGGCTACACACCTCCGCTTCTGCAGAGCATTTCAGGGCCTTCCCTCGAGGCAAGTTCTCCCGTTGCTTGCACTGTGAGCGACACAGCATGTTAGGATGCTGTATTTCTCCTAGAATAGAGTGACTTCAGGAAAGAGGTCCTCGATAAATTCTAAGAAGAGTGTGTTCTCAGGGCAGCTCAGACGAGGGCAATCTCGAAAACTTGCAGGACATGTTGGACTGCCTAGAAATGTGGTTCTGGTGCTGTTCGACTGCTCTGGAAATATAGCTCTACTGAAGTAACGTACAGTGTGTTGCCAGAGACTCGGCAGACACAGAGGGCCTCCGAGGGTCGTATGGGAATCAATGCTGCTCAGCAGGCCCACAGGGGTGTGGAGGGCGTCAGTGATCTTGGAACAAAAATGATGCTCACCCGAAGGGCCTAGGAGTCCTGAAAAGGGTGCTTCCTTTAACATAAAGCGGAACCTCCACTAAGAGCTCATGGAAAGAGCTGCATGCCTCCCTTTCTGCAGGGCTACTCAGGGCCTTACCTCGAGGCAAGGACTCACGTCGAGATTCCCTTTAGCTCTAGAGCATGGCAAGGTGAGCCCCAACCGGGCCAATGAAGCTCCGTGTGTAGCCAGAGAAATCTCATTTTCTTCCCACACCCATGCCTACAGTGGCCAGAGAGCTGTTAACAGCAGAGAATTTCAGGGAGCTTCACGGCAGCAAGAATGGGGCTTTCCAAATGGAAAGCAAGGCTAGTACCATCATGCCCCCATTACCATGGGCACAGGCGGCATACATCTCTGCGGTTTCTAACAAGTCAAAAGAACCACAGGGTACACACTGGTTGCTTCCCTGAATCAACTTCTCGAGGCAGGGTGTTCTGCGTCTTGTGAACGGCCTCACCAAGGAAGGCCCTAGCTAGGCCCATGGGCCCGTGCCTCTTCAAAAGCCTGCAGTGCTACAGGAAAAACTCTGCTTTAGTTGCAATAAGAATGCAAGCAGTGTTTCTCCTGATGGCAGTGTAACTTCAGGTAAGAGGTCTTAGATGGAAGAAGAAGCCTAGTGTTTTCCCTCTGGGCAGCTCAGTCTAAAGAATGAGTTCGACTTCCACGGCATGTTGGAACTTGCTAGAACGGTGCTCGTGAACTTGTGCGAGTGCTGTGAATCAAGATATGACAAGAAAGAGTGCAGTGTGTTGCCCATGACTCAGCAGACACAGAGGAACTCCGAGGGACCAATGGGCCTCGTTGTTGCTCAGCAGGCCTACAGGGGTGTGGAGATACTCAGGGATCTTGGAACAAAAATGATGCTCACCCGAGAGGCCTAGGAGTCCTGAAAAGGGTACTTCCTTTAAAGTAAAGGAGAACAGCGACTAAGAACTAACGGAAAGAGCTGAATGCCTCCCTTTCTGCAGGGCTACTCAGGGCCTTACCTCGAGGCAAGGACTCACGTTGAGATTCCCTTTAGCTCTAGAGCATGGCAAGGTGAGCCCCACCCCGGCCAAAGAAGCTCCGTGTGTAGCCAGAGAAAACTCATTTTCTTCCCACACCAATGTAGAGGGACCAGAGGCCTGTCAACAGCAGAGAATTTCAGGGAGCTTCACGGCGGCAAGAATGGAGCTTTCCAAACGGAAAGCAAGGCTAGTACCATCATGCCCCCATTTCCATGGGCACAGGCAGCATACATCTCTGTGGTTTTTAACAAGTCAAATGAGACACAGAGTACACACTGTTTTCCTCCCTTAATCAACTTCTCGAGGCAGGGTGTTCTGCATCTAGTGAACGGCCTCACCAAGGAAAGCCCAAGCTAGGCCTCTGGGCCCGTGCCTCTTCAAAAGTCTGCAGTGCTTCAGGAAAAACTGTGCTTTAGTTGCAATAGGAAGGCAAGTCGTCTTCTTCCTGGAGGCAGGGTGACTTCAGGTAGGAGGTCCTGGATGGAAGGAGAAGCCTAGTGTTTTTCTCTGTGCAGCTCAGACCAGGGAATGAGTGCGACTTCCACGGCATGTAGGAACTTGCTAGAACGGTGCTCGTGAACCTGTATGAGTGCTGGCTTACTCAAGATGTCCCAATAAGAGAGCACTGTGTTGCCCTACACTCGGCATACACACTGTGAGTCGGAAAGCAACGGGCCTGGATATTGCTTAGAAGGGCCAGGGGAGCCTGAGGGTACTTGCTGTTCTTGCAGGGAATAGGGTTTCCAGGCGAGGCACCTAGGAGTCCTGAAAAGCGTACTGGCGTTAAAATGCTGCAGAGCGGCGACTACGGCCTCATGGAAACGGCTACACACCTCCGCTTCTGCATAGCATTTCAGGGCCTTCCCTCGAGGCAAGTTCTCCCGTTGCTTGCACTGTGAGCGACACAGCATGTTAGGATGCTGTATTTCTCCTAGAATAGAGTGACTTCAGGAAAGAGGTCCTCGATAAATTCTAAGAAGAGTGTGTTCTCAGGGCAGCTCAGACGAGGGCAATCTCGAAAACTTGCAGGACATGTTGGACTGCCTAGAAATGTGGTTCTGGTGCTGTTCGACTGCTCTGGAAATATAGCTCTACTGAAGTAACGTACAGTGTGTTGCCAGAGACTCGGCAGACACAGAGGGCCTCCGAGGGTCGTATGGGAATCAATGCTGCTCAGCAGGCCCACAGGGGTGTGGAGGGCGTCAGTGATCTTGGAACAAAAATGATGCTCACCCGAAGGGCCTAGGAGTCCTGAAAAGGGTGCTTCCTTTAACATAAAGCGGAACCTCCACTAAGAGCTCATGGAAAGAGCTGCATGCCTCCCTTTCTGCAGGGCTACTCAGGGCCTTACCTCGAGGCAAGGACTCACGTCGAGATTCCCTTTAGCTCTAGAGCATGGCAAGGTGAGCCCCAACCGGGCCAATGAAGCTCCGTGTGTAGCCAGAGAAATCTCATTTTCTTCCCACACCCATGCCTACAGTGGCCAGAGAGCTGTTAACAGCAGAGAATTTCAGGGAGCTTCACGGCAGCAAGAATGGGGCTTTCCAAATGGAAAGCAAGGCTAGTACCATCATGCCCCCATTACCATGGGCACAGGCGGCATACATCTCTGCGGTTTCTAACAAGTCAAAAGAACCACAGGGTACACACTGGTTGCTTCCCTGAATCAACTTCTCGAGGCAGGGTGTTCTGCGTCTTGTGAACGGCCTCACCAAGGAAGGCCCTAGCTAGGCCCATGGGCCCGTGCCTCTTCAAAAGCCTGCAGTGCTACAGGAAAAACTCTGCTTTAGTTGCAATAAGAATGCAAGCAGTGTTTCTCCTGATGGCAGTGTAACTTCAGGTAAGAGGTCTTAGATGGAAGAAGAAGCCTAGTGTTTTCCCTCTGGGCAGCTCAGTCTAAAGAATGAGTTCGACTTCCACGGCATGTTGGAACTTGCTAGAACGGTGCTCGTGAACTTGTGCGAGTGCTGTGAATCAAGATATGACAAGAAAGAGTGCAGTGTGTTGCCCATGACTCAGCAGACACAGAGGAACTCCGAGGGACCAATGGGCCTCGTTGTTGCTCAGCAGGCCTACAGGGGTGTGGAGATACTCAGGGATCTTGGAACAAAAATGATGCTCACCCGAGAGGCCTAGGAGTCCTGAAAAGGGTACTTCCTTTAAAGTAAAGGAGAACAGCGACTAAGAACTAACGGAAAGAGCTGAATGCCTCCCTTTCTGCAGGGCTACTCAGGGCCTTACCTCGAGGCAAGGACTCACGTTGAGATTCCCTTTAGCTCTAGAGCATGGCAAGGTGAGCCCCACCCCGGCCAAAGAAGCTCCGTGTGTAGCCAGAGAAAACTCATTTTCTTCCCACACCAATGTAGAGGGACCAGAGGCCTGTCAACAGCAGAGAATTTCAGGGAGCTTCACGGCGGCAAGAATGGAGCTTTCCAAACGGAAAGCAAGGCTAGTACCATCATGCCCCCATTTCCATGGGCACAGGCAGCATACATCTCTGTGGTTTTTAACAAGTCAAATGAGACACAGAGTACACACTGTTTTCCTCCCTTAATCAACTTCTCGAGGCAGGGTGTTCTGCATCTAGTGAACGGCCTCACCAAGGAAAGCCCAAGCTAGGCCTCTGGGCCCGTGCCTCTTCAAAAGTCTGCAGTGCTTCAGGAAAAACTGTGCTTTAGTTGCAATAGGAAGGCAAGTCGTCTTCTTCCTGGAGGCAGGGTGACTTCAGGTAGGAGGTCCTGGATGGAAGGAGAAGCCTAGTGTTTTTCTCTGTGCAGCTCAGACCAGGGAATGAGTGCGACTTCCACGGCATGTAGGAACTTGCTAGAACGGTGCTCGTGAACCTGTATGAGTGCTGGCTTACTCAAGATGTCCCAATAAGAGAGCACTGTGTTGCCCTACACTCGGCATACACACTGTGAGTCGGAAAGCTACGGGCCTGGATATTGCTTAGAAGGGCCAGGGGAGCCTGAGGGTACTTGCTGTTCTTGCAGGGAATAGGGTTTCCAGGCGAGGCACCTAGGAGTCCTGAAAAGCGTACTGGCGTTAAAATGCTGCAGAGCGGCGACTACGGCCTCATGGAAACGGCTACACACCTCCGCTTCTGCATAGCATTTCAGGGCCTTACCTCGAGGCAAGTTCTCCCGTTGCTTGCACTGTGAGCGACACAGCATGTTAGGATGCTGTATTTCTCCTTGAATAGAGTGACTTCAGGAAAGAGGTCCTCGATAAATTCTAAGAAGAGTGTGTTCTCAGGGCAGCTCAGACGAGGGCAATCTCGAAAACTTGCAGGACATGTTGGACTGCCTAGAAATGTGGTTCTGGTGCTGTTCGACTGCTCTGGAAATATAGCTCTACTGAAGTAACGTACAGTGTGTTGCCAGAGACTCGGCAGACACAGAGGGCCTCCGAGGGTCGTATGGGAATCAATGCTGCTCAGCAGGCCCACAGGGGTGTGGAGGGCGTCAGTGATCTTGGAACAAAAATGATGCTCACCCGAAGGGCCTAGGAGTCCTGAAAAGGGTGCTTCCTTTAACATAAAGCGGAACCTCCACTAAGAGCTCATGGAAAGAGCTGCATGCCTCCCTTTCTGCAGGGCTACTCAGGGCCTTACCTCGAGGCAAGGACTCACGTCGAGATTCCCTTTAGCTCTAGAGCATGGCAAGGTGAGCCCCAACCGGGCCAATGAAGCTCCGTGTGTAGCCAGAGAAATCTCATTTTCTTCCCACACCCATGCCTACAGTGGCCAGAGAGCTGTTAACAGCAGAGAATTTCAGGGAGCTTCACGGCAGCAAGAATGGGGCTTTCCAAATGGAAAGCAAGGCTAGTACCATCATGCCCCCATTACCATGGGCACAGGCGGCATACATCTCTGCGGTTTCTAACAAGTCAAAAGAACCACAGGGTACACACTGGTTGCTTCCCTGAATCAACTTCTCGAGGCAGGGTGTTCTGCGTCTTGTGAACGGCCTCACCAAGGAAGGCCCTAGCTAGGCCCATGGGCCCGTGCCTCTTCAAAAGCCTGCAGTGCTACAGGAAAAACTCTGCTTTAGTTGCAATAAGAATGCAAGCAGTGTTTCTCCTGATGGCAGTGTAACTTCAGGTAAGAGGTCTTAGATGGAAGAAGAAGCCTAGTGTTTTCCCTCTGGGCAGCTCAGTCTAAAGAATGAGTTCGACTTCCACGGCATGTTGGAACTTGCTAGAACGGTGCTCGTGAACTTGTGCGAGTGCTGTGAATCAAGATATGACAAGAAAGAGTGCAGTGTGTTGCCCATGACTCAGCAGACACAGAGGAACTCCGAGGGACCAATGGGCCTCGTTGTTGCTCAGCAGGCCTACAGGGGTGTGGAGATACTCAGGGATCTTGGAACAAAAATGATGCTCACCCGAGAGGCCTAGGAGTCCTGAAAAGGGTACTTCCTTTAAAGTAAAGGAGAACAGCGACTAAGAACTAACGGAAAGAGCTGAATGCCTCCCTTTCTGCAGGGCTACTCAGGGCCTTACCTCGAGGCAAGGACTCACGTTGAGATTCCCTTTAGCTCTAGAGCATGGCAAGGTGAGCCCCACCCCGGCCAAAGAAGCTCCGTGTGTAGCCAGAGAAAACTCATTTTCTTCCCACACCAATGTAGAGGGACCAGAGGCCTGTCAACAGCAGAGAATTTCAGGGAGCTTCACGGCGGCAAGAATGGAGCTTTCCAAACGGAAAGCAAGGCTAGTACCATCATGCCCCCATTTCCATGGGCACAGGCAGCATACATCTCTGTGGTTTTTAACAAGTCCAATGAGACACAGAGTACACACTGTTTTCCTCCCTTAATCAACTTCTCGAGGCAGGGTGTTCTGCATCTAGTGAACGGCCTCACCAAGGAAAGCCCAAGCTAGGCCTCTGGGCCCGTGCCTCTTCAAAAGTCTGCAGTGCTTCAGGAAAAACTGTGCTTTAGTTGCAATAGGAAGGCAAGTCGTCTTCTTCCTGGAGGCAGGGTGACTTCAGGTAGGAGGTCCTGGATGGAAGGAGAAGCCTAGTGTTTTTCTCTGTGCAGCTCAGACCAGGGAATGAGTGCGACTTCCACGGCATGTAGGAACTTGCTAGAACGGTGCTCGTGAACCTGTATGAGTGCTGGCTTACTCAAGATGTCCCAATAAGAGAGCACTGTGTTGCCCTACACTCGGCATACACACTGTGAGTCGGAAAGCAACGGGCCTGGATATTGCTTAGAAGGGCCAGGGGAGCCTGAGGGTACTTGCTGTTCTTGCAGGGAATAGGGTTTCCAGGCGAGGCACCTAGGAGTCCTGAAAAGCGTACTGGCGTTAAAATGCTGCAGAGCGGCGACTACGGCCTCATGGAAACGGCTACACACCTCCGCTTCTGCATAGCATTTCAGGGCCTTCCCTCGAGGCAAGTTCTCCCGTTGCTTGCACTGTGAGCGACACAGCATGTTAGGATGCTGTATTTCTCCTAGAATAGAGTGACTTCAGGAAAGAGGTCCTCGATAAATTCTAAGAAGAGTGTGTTCTCAGGGCAGCTCAGACGAGGGCAATCTCGAAAACTTGCAGGACATGTTGGACTGCCTAGAAATGTGGTTCTGGTGCTGTTCGACTGCTCTGGAAATATAGCTCTACTGAAGTAACGTACAGTGTGTTGCCAGAGACTCGGCAGACACAGAGGGCCTCCGAGGGTCGTATGGGAATCAATGCTGCTCAGCAGGCCCACAGGGGTGTGGAGGGCGTCAGTGATCTTGGAACAAAAATGATGCTCACCCGAAGGGCCTAGGAGTCCTGAAAAGGGTGCTTCCTTTAACATAAAGCGGAACCTCCACTAAGAGCTCATGGAAAGAGCTGCATGCCTCCCTTTCTGCAGGGCTACTCAGGGCCTTACCTCGAGGCAAGGACTCACGTCGAGATTCCCTTTAGCTCTAGAGCATGGCAAGGTGAGCCCCAACCGGGCCAATGAAGCTCCGTGTGTAGCCAGAGAAATCTCATTTTCTTCCCACACCCATGCCTACAGTGGCCAGAGAGCTGTTAACAGCAGAGAATTTCAGGGAGCTTCACGGCAGCAAGAATGGGGCTTTCCAAATGGAAAGCAAGGCTAGTACCATCATGCCCCCATTACCATGGGCACAGGCGGCATACATCTCTGTGGTTTCTAACAAGTCAAAAGAACCACAGGGTACACACTGGTTGCTTCCCTGAATCAACTTCTCGAGGCAGGGTGTTCTGCGTCTTGTGAACGGCCTCACCAAGGAAGGCCCTAGCTAGGCCCATGGGCCCGTGCCTCTTCAAAAGCCTGCAGTGCTACAGGAAAAACTCTGCTTTAGTTGCAATAAGAATGCAAGCAGTGTTTCTCCTGATGGCAGTGTAACTTCAGGTAAGAGGTCTTAGATGGAAGAAGAAGCCTAGTGTTTTCCCTCTGGGCAGCTCAGTCTAAAGAATGAGTTCGACTTCCACGGCATGTTGGAACTTGCTAGAACGGTGCTCGTGAACTTGTGCGAGTGCTGTGAATCAAGATATGACAAGAAAGAGTGCAGTGTGTTGCCCATGACTCAGCAGACACAGAGGAACTCCGAGGGACCAATGGGCCTCGTTGTTGCTCAGCAGGCCTACAGGGGTGTGGAGATACTCAGGGATCTTGGAACAAAAATGATGCTCACCCGAGAGGCCTAGGAGTCCTGAAAAGGGTACTTCCTTTAAAGTAAAGGAGAACAGCGACTAAGAACTAACGGAAAGAGCTGAATGCCTCCCTTTCTGCAGGGCTACTCAGGGCCTTACCTCGAGGCAAGGACTCACGTTGAGATTCCCTTTAGCTCTAGAGCATGGCAAGGTGAGCCCCACCCCGGCCAAAGAAGCTCCGTGTGTAGCCAGAGAAAACTCATTTTCTTCCCACACCAATGTAGAGGGACCAGAGGCCTGTCAACAGCAGAGAATTTCAGGGAGCTTCACGGCGGCAAGAATGGAGCTTTCCAAACGGAAAGCAAGGCTAGTACCATCATGCCCCCATTTCCATGGGCACAGGCAGCATACATCTCTGTGGTTTTTAACAAGTCCAATGAGACACAGAGTACACACTGTTTTCCTCCCTTAATCAACTTCTCGAGGCAGGGTGTTCTGCATCTAGTGAACGGCCTCACCAAGGAAAGCCCAAGCTAGGCCTCTGGGCCCGTGCCTCTTCAAAAGTCTGCAGTGCTTCAGGAAAAACTGTGCTTTAGTTGCAATAGGAAGGCAAGTCGTCTTCTTCCTGGAGGCAGGGTGACTTCAGGTAGGAGGTCCTGGATGGAAGGAGAAGCCTAGTGTTTTTCTCTGTGCAGCTCAGACCAGGGAATGAGTGCGACTTCCACGGCATGTAGGAACTTGCTAGAACGGTGCTCGTGAACCTGTATGAGTGCTGGCTTACTCAAGATGTCCCAATAAGAGAGCACTGTGTTGCCCTACACTCGGCATACACACTGTGAGTCGGAAAGCAACGGGCCTGGATATTGCTTAGAAGGGCCAGGGGAGCCTGAGGGTACTTGCTGTTCTTGCAGGGAATAGGGTTTCCAGGCGAGGCACCTAGGAGTCCTGAAAAGCGTACTGGCGTTAAAATGCTGCAGAGCGGCGACTACGGCCTCATGGAAACGGCTACACACCTCCGCTTCTGCATAGCATTTCAGGGCCTTCCCTCGAGGCAAGTTCTCCCGTTGCTTGCACTGTGAGCGACACAGCATGTTAGGATGCTGTATTTCTCCTAGAATAGAGTGACTTCAGGAAAGAGGTCCTCGATAAATTCTAAGAAGAGTGTGTTCTCAGGGCAGCTCAGACGAGGGCAATCTCGAAAACTTGCAGGACATGTTGGACTGCCTAGAAATGTGGTTCTGGTGCTGTTCGAGTGCTCTGGAAATATAGCTCTACTGAAGTAACGTACAGTGTGTTGCCAGAGACTCGGCAGACACAGAGGGCCTCCGAGGGTCGTATGGGAATCAATGCTGCTCAGCAGGCCCACAGGGGTGTGGAGGGCGTCAGTGATCTTGGAACAAAAATGATGCTCACCCGAAGGGCCTAGGAGTCCTGAAAAGGGTGCTTCCTTTAACATAAAGCGGAACCTCCACTAAGAGCTCATGGAAAGAGCTGCATGCCTCCCTTTCTGCAGGGCTACTCAGGGCCTTACCTCGAGGCAAGGACTCACGTCGAGATTCCCTTTAGCTCTAGAGCATGGCAAGGTGAGCCCCAACCGGGCCAATGAAGCTCCGTGTGTAGCCAGAGAAATCTCATTTTCTTCCCACACCCATGCCTACAGTGGCCAGAGAGCTGTTAACAGCAGAGAATTTCAGGGAGCTTCACGGCAGCAAGAATGGGGCTTTCCAAATGGAAAGCAAGGCTAGTACCATCATGCCCCCATTACCATGGGCACAGGCGGCATACATCTCTGTGGTTTCTAACAAGTCAAAAGAACCACAGGGTACACACTGGTTGCTTCCCTGAATCAACTTCTCGAGGCAGGGTGTTCTGCGTCTTGTGAACGGCCTCACCAAGGAAGGCCCTAGCTAGGCCCATGGGCCCGTGCCTCTTCAAAAGCCTGCAGTGCTACAGGAAAAACTCTGCTTTAGTTGCAATAAGAATGCAAGCAGTGTTTCTCCTGATGGCAGTGTAACTTCAGGTAAGAGGTCTTAGATGGAAGAAGAAGCCTAGTGTTTTCCCTCTGGGCAGCTCAGTCTAAAGAATGAGTTCGACTTCCACGGCATGTTGGAACTTGCTAGAACGGTGCTCGTGAACTTGTGCGAGTGCTGTGAATCAAGATATGACAAGAAAGAGTGCAGTGTGTTGCCCATGACTCAGCAGACACAGAGGAACTCCGAGGGACCAATGGGCCTCGTTGTTGCTCAGCAGGCCTACAGGGGTGTGGAGATACTCAGGGATCTTGGAACAAAAATGATGCTCACCCGAGAGGCCTAGGAGTCCTGAAAAGGGTACTTCCTTTAAAGTAAAGGAGAACAGCGACTAAGAACTAACGGAAAGAGCTGAATGCCTCCCTTTCTGCAGGGCTACTCAGGGCCTTACCTCGAGGCAAGGACTCACGTTGAGATTCCCTTTAGCTCTAGAGCATGGCAAGGTGAGCCCCACCCCGGCCAAAGAAGCTCCGTGTGTAGCCAGAGAAAACTCATTTTCTTCCCACACCAATGTAGAGGGACCAGAGGCCTGTCAACAGCAGAGAATTTCAGGGAGCTTCACGGCGGCAAGAATGGAGCTTTCCAAACGGAAAGCAAGGCTAGTACCATCATGCCCCCATTTCCATGGGCACAGGCAGCATACATCTCTGTGGTTTTTAACAAGTCCAATGAGACACAGAGTACACACTGTTTTCCTCCCTTAATCAACTTCTCGAGGCAGGGTGTTCTGCATCTAGTGAACGGCCTCACCAAGGAAAGCCCAAGCTAGGCCTCTGGGCCCGTGCCTCTTCAAAAGTCTGCAGTGCTTCAGGAAAAACTGTGCTTTAGTTGCAATAGGAAGGCAAGTCGTCTTCTTCCTGGAGGCAGGGTGACTTCAGGTAGGAGGTCCTGGATGGAAGGAGAAGCCTAGTGTTTTTCTCTGTGCAGCTCAGACCAGGGAATGAGTGCGACTTCCACGGCATGTAGGAACTTGCTAGAACGGTGCTCGTGAACCTGTATGAGTGCTGGCTTACTCAAGATGTCCCAATAAGAGTGCACTGTGTTGCCCTACACTCGGCATACACACTGTGAGTCGCAAAGCTACGGGCCTGGATATTGCTTAGAAGGGCCAGGGGAGCCTGAGGGTACTTGCTGTTCTTGCAGGGAATAGGGTTTCCAGGCGAGGCACCTAGGAGTCCTGAAAAGCGTACTGGCGTTAAAATGCTGCAGAGCGGCGACTACGGCCTCATGGAAACGGCTACACACCTCCGCTTCTGCATAGCATTTCAGGGCCTTCCCTCGAGGCAAGTTCTCCCGTTGCTTGCACTGTGAGCGACACAGCATGTTAGGATGCTGTATTTCTCCTTGAATAGAGTGACTTCAGGAAAGAGGTCCTCGATAAATTCTAAGAAGAGTGTGTTCTCAGGGCAGCTCAGACGAGGGCAATCTCGAAAACTTGCAGGACATGTTGGACTGCCTAGAAATGTGGTTCTGGTGCTGTTCGAGTGCTCTGGAAATATAGCTCTACTGAAGTAACGTACAGTGTGTTGCCAGAGACTCGGCAGACACAGAGGGCCTCCGAGGGTCGTATGGGAATCAATGCTGCTCAGCAGGCCCACAGGGGTGTGGAGGGCGTCAGTGATCTTGGAACAAAAATGATGCTCACCCGAAGGGCCTAGGAGTCCTGAAAAGGGTGCTTCCTTTAACATAAAGCGGAACCTCCACTAAGAGCTCATGGAAAGAGCTGCATGCCTCCCTTTCTGCAGGGCTACTCAGGGCCTTACCTCGAGGCAAGGACTCACGTCGAGATTCCCTTTAGCTCTAGAGCATGGCAAGGTGAGCCCCAACCGGGCCAATGAAGCTCCGTGTGTAGCCAGAGAAATCTCATTTTCTTCCCACACCCATGCCTACAGTGGCCAGAGAGCTGTTAACAGCAGAGAATTTCAGGGAGCTTCACGGCAGCAAGAATGGGGCTTTCCAAATGGAAAGCAAGGCTAGTACCATCATGCCCCCATTACCATGGGCACAGGCGGCATACATCTCTGTGGTTTCTAACAAGTCAAAAGAACCACAGGGTACACACTGGTTGCTTCCCTGAATCAACTTCTCGAGGCAGGGTGTTCTGCGTCTTGTGAACGGCCTCACCAAGGAAGGCCCTAGCTAGGCCCATGGGCCCGTGCCTCTTCAAAAGCCTGCAGTGCTACAGGAAAAACTCTGCTTTAGTTGCAATAAGAATGCAAGCAGTGTTTCTCCTGATGGCAGTGTAACTTCAGGTAAGAGGTCTTAGATGGAAGAAGAAGCCTAGTGTTTTCCCTCTGGGCAGCTCAGTCTAAAGAATGAGTTCGACTTCCACGGCATGTTGGAACTTGCTAGAACGGTGCTCGTGAACTTGTGCGAGTGCTGTGAATCAAGATATGACAAGAAAGAGTGCAGTGTGTTGCCCATGACTCAGCAGACACAGAGGAACTCCGAGGGACCAATGGGCCTCGTTGTTGCTCAGCAGGCCTACAGGGGTGTGGAGATACTCAGGGATCTTGGAACAAAAATGATGCTCACCCGAGAGGCCTAGGAGTCCTGAAAAGGGTACTTCCTTTAAAGTAAAGGAGAACAGCGACTAAGAACTAACGGAAAGAGCTGAATGCCTCCCTTTCTGCAGGGCTACTCAGGGCCTTACCTCGAGGCAAGGACTCACGTTGAGATTCCCTTTAGCTCTAGAGCATGGCAAGGTGAGCCCCACCCCGGCCAAAGAAGCTCCGTGTGTAGCCAGAGAAAACTCATTTTCTTCCCACACCAATGTAGAGGGACCAGAGGCCTGTCAACAGCAGAGAATTTCAGGGAGCTTCACGGCGGCAAGAATGGAGCTTTCCAAACGGAAAGCAAGGCTAGTACCATCATGCCCCCATTTCCATGGGCACAGGCAGCATACATCTCTGTGGTTTTTAACAAGTCCAATGAGACACAGAGTACACACTGTTTTCCTCCCTTAATCAACTTCTCGAGGCAGGGTGTTCTGCATCTAGTGAACGGCCTCACCAAGGAAAGCCCAAGCTAGGCCTCTGGGCCCGTGCCTCTTCAAAAGTCTGCAGTGCTTCAGGAAAAACTGTGCTTTAGTTGCAATAGGAAGGCAAGTCGTCTTCTTCCTGGAGGCAGGGTGACTTCAGGTAGGAGGTCCTGGATGGAAGGAGAAGCCTAGTGTTTTTCTCTGTGCAGCTCAGACCAGGGAATGAGTGCGACTTCCACGGCATGTAGGAACTTGCTAGAACGGTGCTCGTGAACCTGTATGAGTGCTGGCTTACTCAAGATGTCCCAATAAGAGAGCACTGTGTTGCCCTACACTCGGCATACACACTGTGAGTCGGAAAGCAACGGGCCTGGATATTGCTTAGAAGGGCCAGGGGAGCCTGAGGGTACTTGCTGTTCTTGCAGGGAATAGGGTTTCCAGGCGAGGCACCTAGGAGTCCTGAAAAGCGTACTGGCGTTAAAATGCTGCAGAGCGGCGACTACGGCCTCATGGAAACGGCTACACACCTCCGCTTCTGCATAGCATTTCAGGGCCTTCCCTCGAGGCAAGTTCTCCCGTTGCTTGCACTGTGAGCGACACAGCATGTTAGGATGCTGTATTTCTCCTAGAATAGAGTGACTTCAGGAAAGAGGTCCTCGATAAATTCTAAGAAGAGTGTGTTCTCAGGGCAGCTCAGACGAGGGCAATCTCGAAAACTTGCAGGACATGTTGGACTGCCTAGAAATGTGGTTCTGGTGCTGTTCGAGTGCTCTGGAAATATAGCTCTACTGAAGTAACGTACAGTGTGTTGCCAGAGACTCGGCAGACACAGAGGGCCTCCGAGGGTCGTATGGGAATCAATGCTGCTCAGCAGGCCCACAGGGGTGTGGAGGGCGTCAGTGATCTTGGAACAAAAATGATGCTCACCCGAAGGGCCTAGGAGTCCTGAAAAGGGTGCTTCCTTTAACATAAAGCGGAACCTCCACTAAGAGCTCATGGAAAGAGCTGCATGCCTCCCTTTCTGCAGGGCTACTCAGGGCCTTACCTCGAGGCAAGGACTCACGTCGAGATTCCCTTTAGCTCTAGAGCATGGCAAGGTGAGCCCCAACCGGGCCAATGAAGCTCCGTGTGTAGCCAGAGAAATCTCATTTTCTTCCCACACCCATGCCTACAGTGGCCAGAGAGCTGTTAACAGCAGAGAATTTCAGGGAGCTTCACGGCAGCAAGAATGGGGCTTTCCAAATGGAAAGCAAGGCTAGTACCATCATGCCCCCATTACCATGGGCACAGGCGGCATACATCTCTGTGGTTTCTAACAAGTCAAAAGAACCACAGGGTACACACTGGTTGCTTCCCTGAATCAACTTCTCGAGGCAGGGTGTTCTGCGTCTTGTGAACGGCCTCACCAAGGAAGGCCCTAGCTAGGCCCATGGGCCCGTGCCTCTTCAAAAGCCTGCAGTGCTACAGGAAAAACTCTGCTTTAGTTGCAATAAGAATGCAAGCAGTGTTTCTCCTGATGGCAGTGTAACTTCAGGTAAGAGGTCTTAGATGGAAGAAGAAGCCTAGTGTTTTCCCTCTGGGCAGCTCAGTCTAAAGAATGAGTTCGACTTCCACGGCATGTTGGAACTTGCTAGAACGGTGCTCGTGAACTTGTGCGAGTGCTGTGAATCAAGATATGACAAGAAAGAGTGCAGTGTGTTGCCCATGACTCAGCAGACACAGAGGAACTCCGAGGGACCAATGGGCCTCGTTGTTGCTCAGCAGGCCTACAGGGGTGTGGAGATACTCAGGGATCTTGGAACAAAAATGATGCTCACCCGAGAGGCCTAGGAGTCCTGAAAAGGGTACTTCCTTTAAAGTAAAGGAGAACAGCGACTAAGAACTAACGGAAAGAGCTGAATGCCTCCCTTTCTGCAGGGCTACTCAGGGCCTTACCTCGAGGCAAGGACTCACGTTGAGATTCCCTTTAGCTCTAGAGCATGGCAAGGTGAGCCCCACCCCGGCCAAAGAAGCTCCGTGTGTAGCCAGAGAAAACTCATTTTCTTCCCACACCAATGTAGAGGGACCAGAGGCCTGTCAACAGCAGAGAATTTCAGGGAGCTTCACGGCGGCAAGAATGGAGCTTTCCAAACGGAAAGCAAGGCTAGTACCATCATGCCCCCATTTCCATGGGCACAGGCAGCATACATCTCTGTGGTTTTTAACAAGTCCAATGAGACACAGAGTACACACTGTTTTCCTCCCTTAATCAACTTCTCGAGGCAGGGTGTTCTGCATCTAGTGAACGGCCTCACCAAGGAAAGCCCAAGCTAGGCCTCTGGGCCCGTGCCTCTTCAAAAGTCTGCAGTGCTTCAGGAAAAACTGTGCTTTAGTTGCAATAGGAAGGCAAGTCGTCTTCTTCCTGGAGGCAGGGTGACTTCAGGTAGGAGGTCCTGGATGGAAGGAGAAGCCTAGTGTTTTTCTCTGTGCAGCTCAGACCAGGGAATGAGTGCGACTTCCACGGCATGTAGGAACTTGCTAGAACGGTGCTCGTGAACCTGTATGAGTGCTGGCTTACTCAAGATGTCCCAATAAGAGAGCACTGTGTTGCCCTACACTCGGCATACACACTGTGAGTCGGAAAGCAACGGGCCTGGATATTGCTTAGAAGGGCCAGGGGAGCCTGAGGGTACTTGCTGTTCTTGCAGGGAATAGGGTTTCCAGGCGAGGCACCTAGGAGTCCTGAAAAGCGTACTGGCGTTAAAATGCTGCAGAGCGGCGACTACGGCCTCATGGAAACGGCTACACACCTCCGCTTCTGCAGAGCATTTCAGGGCCTTCCCTCGAGGCAAGTTCTCCCGTTGCTTGCACTGTGAGCGACACAGCATGTTAGGATGCTGTATTTCTCCTAGAATAGAGTGACTTCAGGAAAGAGGTCCTCGATAAATTCTAAGAAGAGTGTGTTCTCAGGGCAGCTCAGACGAGGGCAATCTCGAAAACTTGCAGGACATGTTGGACTGCCTAGAAATGTGGTTCTGGTGCTGTTCGACTGCTCTGGAAATATAGCTCTACTGAAGTAACGTACAGTGTGTTGCCAGAGACTCGGCAGACACAGAGGGCCTCCGAGGGTCGTATGGGAATCAATGCTGCTCAGCAGGCCCACAGGGGTGTGGAGGGCGTCAGTGATCTTGGAACAAAAATGATGCTCACCCGAAGGGCCTAGGAGTCCTGAAAAGGGTGCTTCCTTTAACATAAAGCGGAACCTCCACTAAGAGCTCATGGAAAGAGCTGCATGCCTCCCTTTCTGCAGGGCTACTCAGGGCCTTACCTCGAGGCAAGGACTCACGTCGAGATTCCCTTTAGCTCTAGAGCATGGCAAGGTGAGCCCCAACCGGGCCAATGAAGCTCCGTGTGTAGCCAGAGAAATCTCATTTTCTTCCCACACCCATGCCTACAGTGGCCAGAGAGCTGTTAACAGCAGAGAATTTCAGGGAGCTTCACGGCAGCAAGAATGGGGCTTTCCAAATGGAAAGCAAGGCTAGTACCATCATGCCCCCATTACCATGGGCACAGGCGGCATACATCTCTGTGGTTTCTAACAAGTCAAAAGAACCACAGGGTACACACTGGTTGCTTCCCTGAATCAACTTCTCGAGGCAGGGTGTTCTGCGTCTTGTGAACGGCCTCACCAAGGAAGGCCCTAGCTAGGCCCATGGGCCCGTGCCTCTTCAAAAGCCTGCAGTGCTACAGGAAAAACTCTGCTTTAGTTGCAATAAGAATGCAAGCAGTGTTTCTCCTGATGGCAGTGTAACTTCAGGTAAGAGGTCTTAGATGGAAGAAGAAGCCTAGTGTTTTCCCTCTGGGCAGCTCAGTCTAAAGAATGAGTTCGACTTCCACGGCATGTTGGAACTTGCTAGAACGGTGCTCGTGAACTTGTGCGAGTGCTGTGAATCAAGATATGACAAGAAAGAGTGCAGTGTGTTGCCCATGACTCAGCAGACACAGAGGAACTCCGAGGGACCAATGGGCCTCGTTGTTGCTCAGCAGGCCTACAGGGGTGTGGAGATACTCAGGGATCTTGGAACAAAAATGATGCTCACCCGAGAGGCCTAGGAGTCCTGAAAAGGGTACTTCCTTTAAAGTAAAGGAGAACAGCGACTAAGAACTAACGGAAAGAGCTGAATGCCTCCCTTTCTGCAGGGCTACTCAGGGCCTTACCTCGAGGCAAGGACTCACGTTGAGATTCCCTTTAGCTCTAGAGCATGGCAAGGTGAGCCCCACCCCGGCCAAAGAAGCTCCGTGTGTAGCCAGAGAAAACTCATTTTCTTCCCACACCAATGTAGAGGGACCAGAGGCCTGTCAACAGCAGAGAATTTCAGGGAGCTTCACGGCGGCAAGAATGGAGCTTTCCAAACGGAAAGCAAGGCTAGTACCATCATGCCCCCATTTCCATGGGCACAGGCAGCATACATCTCTGTGGTTTTTAACAAGTCCAATGAGACACAGAGTACACACTGTTTTCCTCCCTTAATCAACTTCTCGAGGCAGGGTGTTCTGCATCTAGTGAACGGCCTCACCAAGGAAAGCCCAAGCTAGGCCTCTGGGCCCGTGCCTCTTCAAAAGTCTGCAGTGCTTCAGGAAAAACTGTGCTTTAGTTGCAATAGGAAGGCAAGTCGTCTTCTTCCTGGAGGCAGGGTGACTTCAGGTAGGAGGTCCTGGATGGAAGGAGAAGCCTAGTGTTTTTCTCTGTGCAGCTCAGACCAGGGAATGAGTGCGACTTCCACGGCATGTAGGAACTTGCTAGAACGGTGCTCGTGAACCTGTATGAGTGCTGGCTTACTCAAGATGTCCCAATAAGAGAGCACTGTGTTGCCCTACACTCGGCATACACACTGTGAGTCGGAAAGCAACGGGCCTGGATATTGCTTAGAAGGGCCAGGGGAGCCTGAGGGTACTTGCTGTTCTTGCAGGGAATAGGGTTTCCAGGCGAGGCACCTAGGAGTCCTGAAAAGCGTACTGGCGTTAAAATGCTGCAGAGCGGCGACTACGGCCTCATGGAAACGGCTACACACCTCCGCTTCTGCAGAGCATTTCAGGGCCTTCCCTCGAGGCAAGTTCTCCCGTTGCTTGCACTGTGAGCGACACAGCATGTTAGGATGCTGTATTTCTCCTAGAATAGAGTGACTTCAGGAAAGAGGTCCTCGATAAATTCTAAGAAGAGTGTGTTCTCAGGGCAGCTCAGACGAGGGCAATCTCGAAAACTTGCAGGACATGTTGGACTGCCTAGAAATGTGGTTCTGGTGCTGTTCGACTGCTCTGGAAATATAGCTCTACTGAAGTAACGTACAGTGTGTTGCCAGAGACTCGGCAGACACAGAGGGCCTCCGAGGGTCGTATGGGAATCAATGCTGCTCAGCAGGCCCACAGGGGTGTGGAGGGCGTCAGTGATCTTGGAACAAAAATGATGCTCACCCGAAGGGCCTAGGAGTCCTGAAAAGGGTGCTTCCTTTAACATAAAGCGGAACCTCCACTAAGAGCTCATGGAAAGAGCTGCATGCCTCCCTTTCTGCAGGGCTACTCAGGGCCTTACCTCGAGGCAAGGACTCACGTCGAGATTCCCTTTAGCTCTAGAGCATGGCAAGGTGAGCCCCAACCGGGCCAATGAAGCTCCGTGTGTAGCCAGAGAAATCTCATTTTCTTCCCACACCCATGCCTACAGTGGCCAGAGAGCTGTTAACAGCAGAGAATTTCAGGGAGCTTCACGGCAGCAAGAATGGGGCTTTCCAAATGGAAAGCAAGGCTAGTACCATCATGCCCCCATTACCATGGGCACAGGCGGCATACATCTCTGCGGTTTCTAACAAGTCAAAAGAACCACAGGGTACACACTGGTTGCTTCCCTGAATCAACTTCTCGAGGCAGGGTGTTCTGCGTCTTGTGAACGGCCTCACCAAGGAAGGCCCTAGCTAGGCCCATGGGCCCGTGCCTCTTCAAAAGCCTGCAGTGCTACAGGAAAAACTCTGCTTTAGTTGCAATAAGAATGCAAGCAGTGTTTCTCCTGATGGCAGTGTAACTTCAGGTAAGAGGTCTTAGATGGAAGAAGAAGCCTAGTGTTTTCCCTCTGGGCAGCTCAGTCTAAAGAATGAGTTCGACTTCCACGGCATGTTGGAACTTGCTAGAACGGTGCTCGTGAACTTGTGCGAGTGCTGTGAATCAAGATATGACAAGAAAGAGTGCAGTGTGTTGCCCATGACTCAGCAGACACAGAGGAACTCCGAGGGACCAATGGGCCTCGTTGTTGCTCAGCAGGCCTACAGGGGTGTGGAGATACTCAGGGATCTTGGAACAAAAATGATGCTCACCCGAGAGGCCTAGGAGTCCTGAAAAGGGTACTTCCTTTAAAGTAAAGGAGAACAGCGACTAAGAACTAACGGAAAGAGCTGAATGCCTCCCTTTCTGCAGGGCTACTCAGGGCCTTACCTCGAGGCAAGGACTCACGTTGAGATTCCCTTTAGCTCTAGAGCATGGCAAGGTGAGCCCCACCCCGGCCAAAGAAGCTCCGTGTGTAGCCAGAGAAAACTCATTTTCTTCCCACACCAATGTAGAGGGACCAGAGGCCTGTCAACAGCAGAGAATTTCAGGGAGCTTCACGGCGGCAAGAATGGAGCTTTCCAAACGGAAAGCAAGGCTAGTACCATCATGCCCCCATTTCCATGGGCACAGGCAGCATACATCTCTGTGGTTTTTAACAAGTCCAATGAGACACAGAGTACACACTGTTTTCCTCCCTTAATCAACTTCTCGAGGCAGGGTGTTCTGCATCTAGTGAACGGCCTCACCAAGGAAAGCCCAAGCTAGGCCTCTGGGCCCGTGCCTCTTCAAAAGTCTGCAGTGCTTCAGGAAAAACTGTGCTTTAGTTGCAATAGGAAGGCAAGTCGTCTTCTTCCTGGAGGCAGGGTGACTTCAGGTAGGAGGTCCTGGATGGAAGGAGAAGCCTAGTGTTTTTCTCTGTGCAGCTCAGACCAGGGAATGAGTGCGACTTCCACGGCATGTAGGAACTTGCTAGAACGGTGCTCGTGAACCTGTATGAGTGCTGGCTTACTCAAGATGTCCCAATAAGAGAGCACTGTGTTGCCCTACACTCGGCATACACACTGTGAGTCGGAAAGCAACGGGCCTGGATATTGCTTAGAAGGGCCAGGGGAGCCTGAGGGTACTTGCTGTTCTTGCAGGGAATAGGGTTTCCAGGCGAGGCACCTAGGAGTCCTGAAAAGCGTACTGGCGTTAAAATGCTGCAGAGCGGCGACTACGGCCTCATGGAAACGGCTACACACCTCCGCTTCTGCAGAGCATTTCAGGGCCTTCCCTCGAGGCAAGTTCTCCCGTTGCTTGCACTGTGAGCGACACAGCATGTTAGGATGCTGTATTTCTCCTAGAATAGAGTGACTTCAGGAAAGAGGTCCTCGATAAATTCTAAGAAGAGTGTGTTCTCAGGGCAGCTCAGACGAGGGCAATCTCGAAAACTTGCAGGACATGTTGGACTGCCTAGAAATGTGGTTCTGGTGCTGTTCGACTGCTCTGGAAATATAGCTCTACTGAAGTAACGTACAGTGTGTTGCCAGAGACTCGGCAGACACAGAGGGCCTCCGAGGGTCGTATGGGAATCAATGCTGCTCAGCAGGCCCACAGGGGTGTGGAGGGCGTCAGTGATCTTGGAACAAAAATGATGCTCACCCGAAGGGCCTAGGAGTCCTGAAAAGGGTGCTTCCTTTAACATAAAGCGGAACCTCCACTAAGAGCTCATGGAAAGAGCTGCATGCCTCCCTTTCTGCAGGGCTACTCAGGGCCTTACCTCGAGGCAAGGACTCACGTCGAGATTCCCTTTAGCTCTAGAGCATGGCAAGGTGAGCCCCAACCGGGCCAATGAAGCTCCGTGTGTAGCCAGAGAAATCTCATTTTCTTCCCACACCCATGCCTACAGTGGCCAGAGAGCTGTTAACAGCAGAGAATTTCAGGGAGCTTCACGGCAGCAAGAATGGGGCTTTCCAAATGGAAAGCAAGGCTAGTACCATCATGCCCCCATTACCATGGGCACAGGCGGCATACATCTCTGTGGTTTCTAACAAGTCAAAAGAACCACAGGGTACACACTGGTTGCTTCCCTGAATCAACTTCTCGAGGCAGGGTGTTCTGCGTCTTGTGAACGGCCTCACCAAGGAAGGCCCTAGCTAGGCCCATGGGCCCGTGCCTCTTCAAAAGCCTGCAGTGCTACAGGAAAAACTCTGCTTTAGTTGCAATAAGAATGCAAGCAGTGTTTCTCCTGATGGCAGTGTAACTTCAGGTAAGAGGTCTTAGATGGAAGAAGAAGCCTAGTGTTTTCCCTCTGGGCAGCTCAGTCTAAAGAATGAGTTCGACTTCCACGGCATGTTGGAACTTGCTAGAACGGTGCTCGTGAACTTGTGCGAGTGCTGTGAATCAAGATATGACAAGAAAGAGTGCAGTGTGTTGCCCATGACTCAGCAGACACAGAGGAACTCCGAGGGACCAATGGGCCTCGTTGTTGCTCAGCAGGCCTACAGGGGTGTGGAGATACTCAGGGATCTTGGAACAAAAATGATGCTCACCCGAGAGGCCTAGGAGTCCTGAAAAGGGTACTTCCTTTAAAGTAAAGGAGAACAGCGACTAAGAACTAACGGAAAGAGCTGAATGCCTCCCTTTCTGCAGGGCTACTCAGGGCCTTACCTCGAGGCAAGGACTCACGTTGAGATTCCCTTTAGCTCTAGAGCATGGCAAGGTGAGCCCCACCCCGGCCAAAGAAGCTCCGTGTGTAGCCAGAGAAAACTCATTTTCTTCCCACACCAATGTAGAGGGACCAGAGGCCTGTCAACAGCAGAGAATTTCAGGGAGCTTCACGGCGGCAAGAATGGAGCTTTCCAAACGGAAAGCAAGGCTAGTACCATCATGCCCCCATTTCCATGGGCACAGGCAGCATACATCTCTGTGGTTTTTAACAAGTCCAATGAGACACAGAGTACACACTGTTTTCCTCCCTTAATCAACTTCTCGAGGCAGGGTGTTCTGCATCTAGTGAACGGCCTCACCAAGGAAAGCCCAAGCTAGGCCTCTGGGCCCGTGCCTCTTCAAAAGTCTGCAGTGCTTCAGGAAAAACTGTGCTTTAGTTGCAATAGGAAGGCAAGTCGTCTTCTTCCTGGAGGCAGGGTGACTTCAGGTAGGAGGTCCTGGATGGAAGGAGAAGCCTAGTGTTTTTCTCTGTGCAGCTCAGACCAGGGAATGAGTGCGACTTCCACGGCATGTAGGAACTTGCTAGAACGGTGCTCGTGAACCTGTATGAGTGCTGGCTTACTCAAGATGTCCCAATAAGAGAGCACTGTGTTGCCCTACACTCGGCATACACACTGTGAGTCGGAAAGCAACGGGCCTGGATATTGCTTAGAAGGGCCAGGGGAGCCTGAGGGTACTTGCTGTTCTTGCAGGGAATAGGGTTTCCAGGCGAGGCACCTAGGAGTCCTGAAAAGCGTACTGGCGTTAAAATGCTGCAGAGCGGCGACTACGGCCTCATGGAAACGGCTACACACCTCCGCTTCTGCAGAGCATTTCAGGGCCTTCCCTCGAGGCAAGTTCTCCCGTTGCTTGCACTGTGAGCGACACAGCATGTTAGGATGCTGTATTTCTCCTAGAATAGAGTGACTTCAGGAAAGAGGTCCTCGATAAATTCTAAGAAGAGTGTGTTCTCAGGGCAGCTCAGACGAGGGCAATCTCGAAAACTTGCAGGACATGTTGGACTGCCTAGAAATGTGGTTCTGGTGCTGTTCGACTGCTCTGGAAATATAGCTCTACTGAAGTAACGTACAGTGTGTTGCCAGAGACTCGGCAGACACAGAGGGCCTCCGAGGGTCGTATGGGAATCAATGCTGCTCAGCAGGCCCACAGGGGTGTGGAGGGCGTCAGTGATCTTGGAACAAAAATGATGCTCACCCGAAGGGCCTAGGAGTCCTGAAAAGGGTGCTTCCTTTAACATAAAGCGGAACCTCCACTAAGAGCTCATGGAAAGAGCTGCATGCCTCCCTTTCTGCAGGGCTACTCAGGGCCTTACCTCGAGGCAAGGACTCACGTCGAGATTCCCTTTAGCTCTAGAGCATGGCAAGGTGAGCCCCAACCGGGCCAATGAAGCTCCGTGTGTAGCCAGAGAAATCTCATTTTCTTCCCACACCCATGCCTACAGTGGCCAGAGAGCTGTTAACAGCAGAGAATTTCAGGGAGCTTCACGGCAGCAAGAATGGGGCTTTCCAAATGGAAAGCAAGGCTAGTACCATCATGCCCCCATTACCATGGGCACAGGCGGCATACATCTCTGCGGTTTCTAACAAGTCAAAAGAACCACAGGGTACACACTGGTTGCTTCCCTGAATCAACTTCTCGAGGCAGGGTGTTCTGCGTCTTGTGAACGGCCTCACCAAGGAAGGCCCTAGCTAGGCCCATGGGCCCGTGCCTCTTCAAAAGCCTGCAGTGCTACAGGAAAAACTCTGCTTTAGTTGCAATAAGAATGCAAGCAGTGTTTCTCCTGATGGCAGTGTAACTTCAGGTAAGAGGTCTTAGATGGAAGAAGAAGCCTAGTGTTTTCCCTCTGGGCAGCTCAGTCTAAAGAATGAGTTCGACTTCCACGGCATGTTGGAACTTGCTAGAACGGTGCTCGTGAACTTGTGCGAGTGCTGTGAATCAAGATATGACAAGAAAGAGTGCAGTGTGTTGCCCATGACTCAGCAGACACAGAGGAACTCCGAGGGACCAATGGGCCTCGTTGTTGCTCAGCAGGCCTACAGGGGTGTGGAGATACTCAGGGATCTTGGAACAAAAATGATGCTCACCCGAGAGGCCTAGGAGTCCTGAAAAGGGTACTTCCTTTAAAGTAAAGGAGAACAGCGACTAAGAACTAACGGAAAGAGCTGAATGCCTCCCTTTCTGCAGGGCTACTCAGGGCCTTACCTCGAGGCAAGGACTCACGTTGAGATTCCCTTTAGCTCTAGAGCATGGCAAGGTGAGCCCCACCCCGGCCAAAGAAGCTCCGTGTGTAGCCAGAGAAAACTCATTTTCTTCCCACACCAATGTAGAGGGACCAGAGGCCTGTCAACAGCAGAGAATTTCAGGGAGCTTCACGGCGGCAAGAATGGAGCTTTCCAAACGGAAAGCAAGGCTAGTACCATCATGCCCCCATTTCCATGGGCACAGGCAGCATACATCTCTGTGGTTTTTAACAAGTCAAATGAGACACAGAGTACACACTGTTTTCCTCCCTTAATCAACTTCTCGAGGCAGGGTGTTCTGCATCTAGTGAACGGCCTCACCAAGGAAAGCCCAAGCTAGGCCTCTGGGCCCGTGCCTCTTCAAAAGTCTGCAGTGCTTCAGGAAAAACTGTGCTTTAGTTGCAATAGGAAGGCAAGTCGTCTTCTTCCTGGAGGCAGGGTGACTTCAGGTAGGAGGTCCTGGATGGAAGGAGAAGCCTAGTGTTTTTCTCTGTGCAGCTCAGACCAGGGAATGAGTGCGACTTCCACGGCATGTAGGAACTTGCTAGAACGGTGCTCGTGAACCTGTATGAGTGCTGGCTTACTCAAGATGTCCCAATAAGAGAGCACTGTGTTGCCCTACACTCGGCATACACACTGTGAGTCGGAAAGCAACGGGCCTGGATATTGCTTAGAAGGGCCAGGGGAGCCTGAGGGTACTTGCTGTTCTTGCAGGGAATAGGGTTTCCAGGCGAGGCACCTAGGAGTCCTGAAAAGCGTACTGGCGTTAAAATGCTGCAGAGCGGCGACTACGGCCTCATGGAAACGGCTACACACCTCCGCTTCTGCATAGCATTTCAGGGCCTTCCCTCGAGGCAAGTTCTCCCGTTGCTTGCACTGTGAGCGACACAGCATGTTAGGATGCTGTATTTCTCCTAGAATAGAGTGACTTCAGGAAAGAGGTCCTCGATAAATTCTAAGAAGAGTGTGTTCTCAGGGCAGCTCAGACGAGGGCAATCTCGAAAACTTGCAGGACATGTTGGACTGCCTAGAAATGTGGTTCTGGTGCTGTTCGACTGCTCTGGAAATATAGCTCTACTGAAGTAACGTACAGTGTGTTGCCAGAGACTCGGCAGACACAGAGGGCCTCCGAGGGTCGTATGGGAATCAATGCTGCTCAGCAGGCCCACAGGGGTGTGGAGGGCGTCAGTGATCTTGGAACAAAAATGATGCTCACCCGAAGGGCCTAGGAGTCCTGAAAAGGGTGCTTCCTTTAACATAAAGCGGAACCTCCACTAAGAGCTCATGGAAAGAGCTGCATGCCTCCCTTTCTGCAGGGCTACTCAGGGCCTTACCTCGAGGCAAGGACTCACGTCGAGATTCCCTTTAGCTCTAGAGCATGGCAAGGTGAGCCCCAACCGGGCCAATGAAGCTCCGTGTGTAGCCAGAGAAATCTCATTTTCTTCCCACACCCATGCCTACAGTGGCCAGAGAGCTGTTAACAGCAGAGAATTTCAGGGAGCTTCACGGCAGCAAGAATGGGGCTTTCCAAATGGAAAGCAAGGCTAGTACCATCATGCCCCCATTACCATGGGCACAGGCGGCATACATCTCTGTGGTTTCTAACAAGTCAAAAGAACCACAGGGTACACACTGGTTGCTTCCCTGAATCAACTTCTCGAGGCAGGGTGTTCTGCGTCTTGTGAACGGCCTCACCAAGGAAGGCCCTAGCTAGGCCCATGGGCCCGTGCCTCTTCAAAAGCCTGCAGTGCTACAGGAAAAACTCTGCTTTAGTTGCAATAAGAATGCAAGCAGTGTTTCTCCTGATGGCAGTGTAACTTCAGGTAAGAGGTCTTAGATGGAAGAAGAAGCCTAGTGTTTTCCCTCTGGGCAGCTCAGTCTAAAGAATGAGTTCGACTTCCACGGCATGTTGGAACTTGCTAGAACGGTGCTCGTGAACTTGTGCGAGTGCTGTGAATCAAGATATGACAAGAAAGAGTGCAGTGTGTTGCCCATGACTCAGCAGACACAGAGGAACTCCGAGGGACCAATGGGCCTCGTTGTTGCTCAGCAGGCCTACAGGGGTGTGGAGATACTCAGGGATCTTGGAACAAAAATGATGCTCACCCGAGAGGCCTAGGAGTCCTGAAAAGGGTACTTCCTTTAAAGTAAAGGAGAACAGCGACTAAGAACTAACGGAAAGAGCTGAATGCCTCCCTTTCTGCAGGGCTACTCAGGGCCTTACCTCGAGGCAAGGACTCACGTTGAGATTCCCTTTAGCTCTAGAGCATGGCAAGGTGAGCCCCACCCCGGCCAAAGAAGCTCCGTGTGTAGCCAGAGAAAACTCATTTTCTTCCCACACCAATGTAGAGGGACCAGAGGCCTGTCAACAGCAGAGAATTTCAGGGAGCTTCACGGCGGCAAGAATGGAGCTTTCCAAACGGAAAGCAAGGCTAGTACCATCATGCCCCCATTTCCATGGGCACAGGCAGCATACATCTCTGTGGTTTTTAACAAGTCAAATGAGACACAGAGTACACACTGTTTTCCTCCCTTAATCAACTTCTCGAGGCAGGGTGTTCTGCATCTAGTGAACGGCCTCACCAAGGAAAGCCCAAGCTAGGCCTCTGGGCCCGTGCCTCTTCAAAAGTCTGCAGTGCTTCAGGAAAAACTGTGCTTTAGTTGCAATAGGAAGGCAAGTCGTCTTCTTCCTGGAGGCAGGGTGACTTCAGGTAGGAGGTCCTGGATGGAAGGAGAAGCCTAGTGTTTTTCTCTGTGCAGCTCAGACCAGGGAATGAGTGCGACTTCCACGGCATGTAGGAACTTGCTAGAACGGTGCTCGTGAACCTGTATGAGTGCTGGCTTACTCAAGATGTCCCAATAAGAGAGCACTGTGTTGCCCTACACTCGGCATACACACTGTGAGTCGGAAAGCAACGGGCCTGGATATTGCTTAGAAGGGCCAGGGGAGCCTGAGGGTACTTGCTGTTCTTGCAGGGAATAGGGTTTCCAGGCGAGGCACCTAGGAGTCCTGAAAAGCGTACTGGCGTTAAAATGCTGCAGAGCGGCGACTACGGCCTCATGGAAACGGCTACACACCTCCGCTTCTGCATAGCATTTCAGGGCCTTCCCTCGAGGCAAGTTCTCCCGTTGCTTGCACTGTGAGCGACACAGCATGTTAGGATGCTGTATTTCTCCTAGAATAGAGTGACTTCAGGAAAGAGGTCCTCGATAAATTCTAAGAAGAGTGTGTTCTCAGGGCAGCTCAGACGAGGGCAATCTCGAAAACTTGCAGGACATGTTGGACTGCCTAGAAATGTGGTTCTGGTGCTGTTCGACTGCTCTGGAAATATAGCTCTACTGAAGTAACGTACAGTGTGTTGCCAGAGACTCGGCAGACACAGAGGGCCTCCGAGGGTCGTATGGGAATCAATGCTGCTCAGCAGGCCCACAGGGGTGTGGAGGGCGTCAGTGATCTTGGAACAAAAATGATGCTCACCCGAAGGGCCTAGGAGTCCTGAAAAGGGTGCTTCCTTTAACATAAAGCGGAACCTCCACTAAGAGCTCATGGAAAGAGCTGCATGCCTCCCTTTCTGCAGGGCTACTCAGGGCCTTACCTCGAGGCAAGGACTCACGTCGAGATTCCCTTTAGCTCTAGAGCATGGCAAGGTGAGCCCCAACCGGGCCAATGAAGCTCCGTGTGTAGCCAGAGAAATCTCATTTTCTTCCCACACCCATGCCTACAGTGGCCAGAGAGCTGTTAACAGCAGAGAATTTCAGGGAGCTTCACGGCAGCAAGAATGGGGCTTTCCAAATGGAAAGCAAGGCTAGTACCATCATGCCCCCATTACCATGGGCACAGGCGGCATACATCTCTGTGGTTTCTAACAAGTCAAAAGAACCACAGGGTACACACTGGTTGCTTCCCTGAATCAACTTCTCGAGGCAGGGTGTTCTGCGTCTTGTGAACGGCCTCACCAAGGAAGGCCCTAGCTAGGCCCATGGGCCCGTGCCTCTTCAAAAGCCTGCAGTGCTACAGGAAAAACTCTGCTTTAGTTGCAATAAGAATGCAAGCAGTGTTTCTCCTGATGGCAGTGTAACTTCAGGTAAGAGGTCTTAGATGGAAGAAGAAGCCTAGTGTTTTCCCTCTGGGCAGCTCAGTCTAAAGAATGAGTTCGACTTCCACGGCATGTTGGAACTTGCTAGAACGGTGCTCGTGAACTTGTGCGAGTGCTGTGAATCAAGATATGACAAGAAAGAGTGCAGTGTGTTGCCCATGACTCAGCAGACACAGAGGAACTCCGAGGGACCAATGGGCCTCGTTGTTGCTCAGCAGGCCTACAGGGGTGTGGAGATACTCAGGGATCTTGGAACAAAAATGATGCTCACCCGAGAGGCCTAGGAGTCCTGAAAAGGGTACTTCCTTTAAAGTAAAGGAGAACAGCGACTAAGAACTAACGGAAAGAGCTGAATGCCTCCCTTTCTGCAGGGCTACTCAGGGCCTTACCTCGAGGCAAGGACTCACGTTGAGATTCCCTTTAGCTCTAGAGCATGGCAAGGTGAGCCCCACCCCGGCCAAAGAAGCTCCGTGTGTAGCCAGAGAAAACTCATTTTCTTCCCACACCAATGTAGAGGGACCAGAGGCCTGTCAACAGCAGAGAATTTCAGGGAGCTTCACGGCGGCAAGAATGGAGCTTTCCAAACGGAAAGCAAGGCTAGTACCATCATGCCCCCATTTCCATGGGCACAGGCAGCATACATCTCTGTGGTTTTTAACAAGTCCAATGAGACACAGAGTACACACTGTTTTCCTCCCTTAATCAACTTCTCGAGGCAGGGTGTTCTGCATCTAGTGAACGGCCTCACCAAGGAAAGCCCAAGCTAGGCCTCTGGGCCCGTGCCTCTTCAAAAGTCTGCAGTGCTTCAGGAAAAACTGTGCTTTAGTTGCAATAGGAAGGCAAGTCGTCTTCTTCCTGGAGGCAGGGTGACTTCAGGTAGGAGGTCCTGGATGGAAGGAGAAGCCTAGTGTTTTTCTCTGTGCAGCTCAGACCAGGGAATGAGTGCGACTTCCACGGCATGTAGGAACTTGCTAGAACGGTGCTCGTGAACCTGTATGAGTGCTGGCTTACTCAAGATGTCCCAATAAGAGTGCACTGTGTTGCCCTACACTCGGCATACACACTGTGAGTCGCAAAGCTACGGGCCTGGATATTGCTTAGAAGGGCCAGGGGAGCCTGAGGGTACTTGCTGTTCTTGCAGGGAATAGGGTTTCCAGGCGAGGCACCTAGGAGTCCTGAAAAGCGTACTGGCGTTAAAATGCTGCAGAGCGGCGACTACGGCCTCATGGAAACGGCTACACACCTCCGCTTCTGCATAGCATTTCAGGGCCTTCCCTCGAGGCAAGTTCTCCCGTTGCTTGCACTGTGAGCGACACAGCATGTTAGGATGCTGTATTTCTCCTTGAATAGAGTGACTTCAGGAAAGAGGTCCTCGATAAATTCTAAGAAGAGTGTGTTCTCAGGGCAGCTCAGACGAGGGCAATCTCGAAAACTTGCAGGACATGTTGGACTGCCTAGAAATGTGGTTCTGGTGCTGTTCGACTGCTCTGGAAATATAGCTCTACTGAAGTAACGTACAGTGTGTTGCCAGAGACTCGGCAGACACAGAGGGCCTCCGAGGGTCGTATGGGAATCAATGCTGCTCAGCAGGCCCACAGGGGTGTGGAGGGCGTCAGTGATCTTGGAACAAAAATGATGCTCACCCGAAGGGCCTAGGAGTCCTGAAAAGGGTGCTTCCTTTAACATAAAGCGGAACCTCCACTAAGAGCTCATGGAAAGAGCTGCATGCCTCCCTTTCTGCAGGGCTACTCAGGGCCTTACCTCGAGGCAAGGACTCACGTCGAGATTCCCTTTAGCTCTAGAGCATGGCAAGGTGAGCCCCAACCGGGCCAATGAAGCTCCGTGTGTAGCCAGAGAAATCTCATTTTCTTCCCACACCCATGCCTACAGTGGCCAGAGAGCTGTTAACAGCAGAGAATTTCAGGGAGCTTCACGGCAGCAAGAATGGGGCTTTCCAAATGGAAAGCAAGGCTAGTACCATCATGCCCCCATTACCATGGGCACAGGCGGCATACATCTCTGTGGTTTCTAACAAGTCAAAAGAACCACAGGGTACACACTGGTTGCTTCCCTGAATCAACTTCTCGAGGCAGGGTGTTCTGCGTCTTGTGAACGGCCTCACCAAGGAAGGCCCTAGCTAGGCCCATGGGCCCGTGCCTCTTCAAAAGCCTGCAGTGCTACAGGAAAAACTCTGCTTTAGTTGCAATAAGAATGCAAGCAGTGTTTCTCCTGATGGCAGTGTAACTTCAGGTAAGAGGTCTTAGATGGGAGAAGAAGCCTAGTGTTTTCCCTCTGGGCAGCTCAGTCTAAAGAATGAGTTCGACTTCCACGGCATGTTGGAACTTGCTAGAACGGTGCTCGTGAACTTGTGCGAGTGCTGTGAATCAAGATATGACAAGAAAGAGTGCAGTGTGTTGCCCATGACTCAGCAGACACAGAGGAACTCCGAGGGACCAATGGGCCTCGTTGTTGCTCAGCAGGCCTACAGGGGTGTGGAGATACTCAGGGATCTTGGAACAAAAATGATGCTCACCCGAGAGGCCTAGGAGTCCTGAAAAGGGTACTTCCTTTAAAGTAAAGGAGAACAGCGACTAAGAACTAACGGAAAGAGCTGAATGCCTCCCTTTCTGCAGGGCTACTCAGGGCCTTACCTCGAGGCAAGGACTCACGTTGAGATTCCCTTTAGCTCTAGAGCATGGCAAGGTGAGCCCCACCCCGGCCAAAGAAGCTCCGTGTGTAGCCAGAGAAAACTCATTTTCTTCCCACACCAATGTAGAGGGACCAGAGGCCTGTCAACAGCAGAGAATTTCAGGGAGCTTCCCGGCGGCAAGAATGGAGCTTTCCAAACGGAAAGCAAGGCTAGTACCATCATGCCCCCATTTCCATGGGCACAGGCAGCATACATCTCTGTGGTTTTTAACAAGTCCAATGAGACACAGAGTACACACTGTTTTCCTCCCTTAATCAACTTCTCGAGGCAGGGTGTTCTGCATCTAGTGAACGGCCTCACCAAGGAAAGCCCAAGCTAGGCCTCTGGGCCCGTGCCTCTTCAAAAGTCTGCAGTGCTTCAGGAAAAACTGTGCTTTAGTTGCAATAGGAAGGCAAGTCGTCTTCTTCCTGGAGGCAGGGTGACTTCAGGTAGGAGGTCCTGGATGGAAGGAGAAGCCTAGTGTTTTTCTCTGTGCAGCTCAGACCAGGGAATGAGTGCGACTTCCACGGCATGTAGGAACTTGCTAGAACGGTGCTCGTGAACCTGTATGAGTGCTGGCTTACTCAAGATGTCCCAATAAGAGTGCACTGTGTTGCCCTACACTCGGCATACACACTGTGAGTCGGAAAGCTACGGGCCTGGATATTGCTTAGAAGGGCCAGGGGAGCCTGAGGGTACTTGCTGTTCTTGCAGGGAATAGGGTTTCCAGGCGAGGCACCTAGGAGTCCTGAAAAGCGTACTGGCGTTAAAATGCTGCAGAGCGGCGACTACGGCCTCATGGAAACGGCTACACACCTCCGCTTCTGCATAGCATTTCAGGGCCTTCCCTCGAGGCAAGTTCTCCCGTTGCTTGCACTGTGAGCGACACAGCATGTTAGGATGCTGTATTTCTCCTTGAATAGAGTGACTTCAGGAAAGAGGTCCTCGATAAATTCTAAGAAGAGTGTGTTCTCAGGGCAGCTCAGACGAGGGCAATCTCGAAAACTTGCAGGACATGTTGGACTGCCTAGAAATGTGGTTCTGGTGCTGTTCGACTGCTCTGGAAATATAGCTCTACTGAAGTAACGTACAGTGTGTTGCCAGAGACTCGGCAGACACAGAGGGCCTCCGAGGGTCGTATGGGAATCAATGCTGCTCAGCAGGCCCACAGGGGTGTGGAGGGCGTCAGTGATCTTGGAACAAAAATGATGCTCACCCGAAGGGCCTAGGAGTCCTGAAAAGGGTGCTTCCTTTAACATAAAGCGGAACCTCCACTAAGAGCTCATGGAAAGAGCTGCATGCCTCCCTTTCTGCAGGGCTACTCAGGGCCTTACCTCGAGGCAAGGACTCACGTCGAGATTCCCTTTAGCTCTAGAGCATGGCAAGGTGAGCCCCAACCGGGCCAATGAAGCTCCGTGTGTAGCCAGAGAAATCTCATTTTCTTCCCACACCCATGCCTACAGTGGCCAGAGAGCTGTTAACAGCAGAGAATTTCAGGGAGCTTCACGGCAGCAAGAATGGGGCTTTCCAAATGGAAAGCAAGGCTAGTACCATCATGCCCCCATTACCATGGGCACAGGCGGCATACATCTCTGTGGTTTCTAACAAGTCAAAAGAACCACAGGGTACACACTGGTTGCTTCCCTGAATCAACTTCTCGAGGCAGGGTGTTCTGCGTCTTGTGAACGGCCTCACCAAGGAAGGCCCTAGCTAGGCCCATGGGCCCGTGCCTCTTCAAAAGCCTGCAGTGCTACAGGAAAAACTCTGCTTTAGTTGCAATAAGAATGCAAGCAGTGTTTCTCCTGATGGCAGTGTAACTTCAGGTAAGAGGTCTTAGATGGAAGAAGAAGCCTAGTGTTTTCCCTCTGGGCAGCTCAGTCTAAAGAATGAGTTCGACTTCCACGGCATGTTGGAACTTGCTAGAACGGTGCTCGTGAACTTGTGCGAGTGCTGTGAATCAAGATATGACAAGAAAGAGTGCAGTGTGTTGCCCATGACTCAGCAGACACAGAGGAACTCCGAGGGACCAATGGGCCTCGTTGTTGCTCAGCAGGCCTACAGGGGTGTGGAGATACTCAGGGATCTTGGAACAAAAATGATGCTCACCCGAGAGGCCTAGGAGTCCTGAAAAGGGTACTTCCTTTAAGGTAAAGGAGAACAGCGACTAAGAACTAACGGAAAGAGCTGAATGCCTCCCTTTCTGCAGGGCTACTCAGGGCCTTACCTCGAGGCAAGGACTCACGTTGAGATTCCCTTTAGCTCTAGAGCATGGCAAGGTGAGCCCCACCCCGGCCAAAGAAGCTCCGTGTGTAGCCAGAGAAAACTCATTTTCTTCCCACACCAATGTAGAGGGACCAGAGGCCTGTCAACAGCAGAGAATTTCAGGGAGCTTCCCGGCGGCAAGAATGGAGCTTTCCAAACGGAAAGCAAGGCTAGTACCATCATGCCCCCATTTCCATGGGCACAGGCAGCATACATCTCTGTGGTTTTTAACAAGTCCAATGAGACACAGAGTACACACTGTTTTCCTCCCTTAATCAACTTCTCGAGGCAGGGTGTTCTGCATCTAGTGAACGGCCTCACCAAGGAAAGCCCAAGCTAGGCCTCTGGGCCCGTGCCTCTTCAAAAGTCTGCAGTGCTTCAGGAAAAACTGTGCTTTAGTTGCAATAGGAAGGCAAGTCGTCTTCTTCCTGGAGGCAGGGTGACTTCAGGTAGGAGGTCCTGGATGGAAGGAGAAGCCTAGTGTTTTTCTCTGTGCAGCTCAGACCAGGGAATGAGTGCGACTTCCACGGCATGTAGGAACTTGCTAGAACGGTGCTCGTGAACCTGTATGAGTGCTGGCTTACTCAAGATCTCCCAATAAGAGTGCACTGTGTTGCCCTACACTCGGCATACACACTGTGAGTCGGAAAGCTACGGGCCTGGATATTGCTTAGAAGGGCCAGGGGAGCCTGAGGGTACTTGCTGTTCTTGCAGGGAATAGGGTTTCCAGGCGAGGCACCTAGGAGTCCTGAAAAGCGTACTGGCGTTAAAATGCTGCAGAGCGGCGACTACGGCCTCATGGAAACGGCTACACACCTCCGCTTCTGCATAGCATTTCAGGGCCTTCCCTCGAGGCAAGTTCTCCCGTTGCTTGCACTGTGAGCGACACAGCATGTTAGGATGCTGTATTTCTCCTTGAATAGAGTGACTTCAGGAAAGAGGTCCTCGATAAATTCTAAGAAGAGTGTGTTCTCAGGGCAGCTCAGACGAGGGCAATCTCGAAAACTTGCAGGACATGTTGGACTGCCTAGAAATGTGGTTCTGGTGCTGTTCGACTGCTCTGGAAATATAGCTCTACTGAAGTAACGTACAGTGTGTTGCCAGAGACTCGGCAGACACAGAGGGCCTCCGAGGGTCGTATGGGAATCAATGCTGCTCAGCAGGCCCACAGGGGTGTGGAGGGCGTCAGTGATCTTGGAACAAAAATGATGCTCACCCGAAGGGCCTAGGAGTCCTGAAAAGGGTGCTTCCTTTAACATAAAGCGGAACCTCCACTAAGAGCTCATGGAAAGAGCTGCATGCCTCCCTTTCTGCAGGGCTACTCAGGGCCTTACCTCGAGGCAAGGACTCACGTCGAGATTCCCTTTAGCTCTAGAGCATGGCAAGGTGAGCCCCAACCGGGCCAATGAAGCTCCGTGTGTAGCCAGAGAAATCTCATTTTCTTCCCACACCCATGCCTACAGTGGCCAGAGAGCTGTTAACAGCAGAGAATTTCAGGGAGCTTCACGGCAGCAAGAATGGGGCTTTCCAAATGGAAAGCAAGGCTAGTACCATCATGCCCCCATTACCATGGGCACAGGCGGCATACATCTCTGTGGTTTCTAACAAGTCAAAAGAACCACAGGGTACACACTGGTTGCTTCCCTGAATCAACTTCTCGAGGCAGGGTGTTCTGCGTCTTGTGAACGGCCTCACCAAGGAAGGCCCTAGCTAGGCCCATGGGCCCGTGCCTCTTCAAAAGCCTGCAGTGCTACAGGAAAAACTCTGCTTTAGTTGCAATAAGAATGCAAGCAGTGTTTCTCCTGATGGCAGTGTAACTTCAGGTAAGAGGTCTTAGATGGAAGAAGAAGCCTAGTGTTTTCCCTCTGGGCAGCTCAGTCTAAAGAATGAGTTCGACTTCCACGGCATGTTGGAACTTGCTAGAACGGTGCTCGTGAACTTGTGCGAGTGCTGTGAATCAAGATATGACAAGAAAGAGTGCAGTGTGTTGCCCATGACTCAGCAGACACAGAGGAACTCCGAGGGACCAATGGGCCTCGTTGTTGCTCAGCAGGCCTACAGGGGTGTGGAGATACTCAGGGATCTTGGAACAAAAATGATGCTCACCCGAGAGGCCTAGGAGTCCTGAAAAGGGTACTTCCTTTAAGGTAAAGGAGAACAGCGACTAAGAACTAACGGAAAGAGCTGAATGCCTCCCTTTCTGCAGGGCTACTCAGGGCCTTACCTCGAGGCAAGGACTCACGTTGAGATTCCCTTTAGCTCTAGAGCATGGCAAGGTGAGCCCCACCCCGGCCAAAGAAGCTCCGTGTGTAGCCAGAGAAAACTCATTTTCTTCCCACACCAATGTAGAGGGACCAGAGGCCTGTCAACAGCAGAGAATTTCAGGGAGCTTCCCGGCGGCAAGAATGGAGCTTTCCAAACGGAAAGCAAGGCTAGTACCATCATGCCCCCATTTCCATGGGCACAGGCAGCATACATCTCTGTGGTTTTTAACAAGTCCAATGAGACACAGAGTACACACTGTTTTCCTCCCTTAATCAACTTCTCGAGGCAGGGTGTTCTGCATCTAGTGAACGGCCTCACCAAGGAAAGCCCAAGCTAGGCCTCTGGGCCCGTGCCTCTTCAAAAGTCTGCAGTGCTTCAGGAAAAACTGTGCTTTAGTTGCAATAGGAAGGCAAGTCGTCTTCTTCCTGGAGGCAGGGTGACTTCAGGTAGGAGGTCCTGGATGGAAGGAGAAGCCTAGTGTTTTTCTCTGTGCAGCTCAGACCAGGGAATGAGTGCGACTTCCACGGCATGTAGGAACTTGCTAGAACGGTGCTCGTGAACCTGTATGAGTGCTGGCTTACTCAAGATGTCCCAATAAGAGTGCACTGTGTTGCCCTACACTCGGCATACACACTGTGAGTCGCAAAGCTACGGGCCTGGATATTGCTTAGAAGGGCCAGGGGAGCCTGAGGGTACTTGCTGTTCTTGCAGGGAATAGGGTTTCCAGGCGAGGCACCTAGGAGTCCTGAAAAGCGTACTGGCGTTAAAATGCTGCAGAGCGGCGACTACGGCCTCATGGAAACGGCTACACACCTCCGCTTCTGCATAGCATTTCAGGGCCTTCCCTCGAGGCAAGTTCTCCCGTTGCTTGCACTGTGAGCGACACAGCATGTTAGGATGCTGTATTTCTCCTTGAATAGAGTGACTTCAGGAAAGAGGTCCTCGATAAATTCTAAGAAGAGTGTGTTCTCAGGGCAGCTCAGACGAGGGCAATCTCGAAAACTTGCAGGACATGTTGGACTGCCTAGAAATGTGGTTCTGGTGCTGTTCGACTGCTCTGGAAATATAGCTCTACTGAAGTAACGTACAGTGTGTTGCCAGAGACTCGGCAGACACAGAGGGCCTCCGAGGGTCGTATGGGAATCAATGCTGCTCAGCAGGCCCACAGGGGTGTGGAGGGCGTCAGTGATCTTGGAACAAAAATGATGCTCACCCGAAGGGCCTAGGAGTCCTGAAAAGGGTGCTTCCTTTAACATAAAGCGGAACCTCCACTAAGAGCTCATGGAAAGAGCTGCATGCCTCCCTTTCTGCAGGGCTACTCAGGGCCTTACCTCGAGGCAAGGACTCACGTCGAGATTCCCTTTAGCTCTAGAGCATGGCAAGGTGAGCCCCAACCGGGCCAATGAAGCTCCGTGTGTAGCCAGAGAAATCTCATTTTCTTCCCACACCCATGCCTACAGTGGCCAGAGAGCTGTTAACAGCAGAGAATTTCAGGGAGCTTCACGGCAGCAAGAATGGGGCTTTCCAAATGGAAAGCAAGGCTAGTACCATCATGCCCCCATTACCATGGGCACAGGCGGCATACATCTCTGTGGTTTCTAACAAGTCAAAAGAACCACAGGGTACACACTGGTTGCTTCCCTGAATCAACTTCTCGAGGCAGGGTGTTCTGCGTCTTGTGAACGGCCTCACCAAGGAAGGCCCTAGCTAGGCCCATGGGCCCGTGCCTCTTCAAAAGCCTGCAGTGCTACAGGAAAAACTCTGCTTTAGTTGCAATAAGAATGCAAGCAGTGTTTCTCCTGATGGCAGTGTAACTTCAGGTAAGAGGTCTTAGATGGAAGAAGAAGCCTAGTGTTTTCCCTCTGGGCAGCTCAGTCTAAAGAATGAGTTCGACTTCCACGGCATGTTGGAACTTGCTAGAACGGTGCTCGTGAACTTGTGCGAGTGCTGTGAATCAAGATATGACAAGAAAGAGTGCAGTGTGTTGCCCATGACTCAGCAGACACAGAGGAACTCCGAGGGACCAATGGGCCTCGTTGTTGCTCAGCAGGCCTACAGGGGTGTGGAGATACTCAGGGATCTTGGAACAAAAATGATGCTCACCCGAGAGGCCTAGGAGTCCTGAAAAGGGTACTTCCTTTAAGGTAAAGGAGAACAGCGACTAAGAACTAACGGAAAGAGCTGAATGCCTCCCTTTCTGCAGGGCTACTCAGGGCCTTACCTCGAGGCAAGGACTCACGTTGAGATTCCCTTTAGCTCTAGAGCATGGCAAGGTGAGCCCCACCCCGGCCAAAGAAGCTCCGTGTGTAGCCAGAGAAAACTCATTTTCTTCCCACACCAATGTAGAGGGACCAGAGGCCTGTCAACAGCAGAGAATTTCAGGGAGCTTCCCGGCGGCAAGAATGGAGCTTTCCAAACGGAAAGCAAGGCTAGTACCATCATGCCCCCATTTCCATGGGCACAGGCAGCATACATCTCTGTGGTTTTTAACAAGTCCAATGAGACACAGAGTACACACTGTTTTCCTCCCTTAATCAACTTCTCGAGGCAGGGTGTTCTGCATCTAGTGAACGGCCTCACCAAGGAAAGCCCAAGCTAGGCCTCTGGGCCCGTGCCTCTTCAAAAGTCTGCAGTGCTTCAGGAAAAACTGTGCTTTAGTTGCAATAGGAAGGCAAGTCGTCTTCTTCCTGGAGGCAGGGTGACTTCAGGTAGGAGGTCCTGGATGGAAGGAGAAGCCTAGTGTTTTTCTCTGTGCAGCTCAGACCAGGGAATGAGTGCGACTTCCACGGCATGTAGGAACTTGCTAGAACGGTGCTCGTGAACCTGTATGAGTGCTGGCTTACTCAAGATCTCCCAATAAGAGTGCACTGTGTTGCCCTACACTCGGCATACACACTGTGAGTCGGAAAGCTACGGGCCTGGATATTGCTTAGAAGGGCCAGGGGAGCCTGAGGGTACTTGCTGTTCTTGCAGGGAATAGGGTTTCCAGGCGAGGCACCTAGGAGTCCTGAAAAGCGTACTGGCGTTAAAATGCTGCAGAGCGGCGACTACGGCCTCATGGAAACGGCTACACACCTCCGCTTCTGCATAGCATTTCAGGGCCTTCCCTCGAGGCAAGTTCTCCCGTTGCTTGCACTGTGAGCGACACAGCATGTTAGGATGCTGTATTTCTCCTTGAATAGAGTGACTTCAGGAAAGAGGTCCTCGATAAATTCTAAGAAGAGTGTGTTCTCAGGGCAGCTCAGACGAGGGCAATCTCGAAAACTTGCAGGACATGTTGGACTGCCTAGAAATGTGGTTCTGGTGCTGTTCGACTGCTCTGGAAATATAGCTCTACTGAAGTAACGTACAGTGTGTTGCCAGAGACTCGGCAGACACAGAGGGCCTCCGAGGGTCGTATGGGAATCAATGCTGCTCAGCAGGCCCACAGGGGTGTGGAGGGCGTCAGTGATCTTGGAACAAAAATGATGCTCACCCGAAGGGCCTAGGAGTCCTGAAAAGGGTGCTTCCTTTAACATAAAGCGGAACCTCCACTAAGAGCTCATGGAAAGAGCTGCATGCCTCCCTTTCTGCAGGGCTACTCAGGGCCTTACCTCGAGGCAAGGACTCACGTCGAGATTCCCTTTAGCTCTAGAGCATGGCAAGGTGAGCCCCAACCGGGCCAATGAAGCTCCGTGTGTAGCCAGAGAAATCTCATTTTCTTCCCACACCCATGCCTACAGTGGCCAGAGAGCTGTTAACAGCAGAGAATTTCAGGGAGCTTCACGGCAGCAAGAATGGGGCTTTCCAAATGGAAAGCAAGGCTAGTACCATCATGCCCCCATTACCATGGGCACAGGCGGCATACATCTCTGTGGTTTCTAACAAGTCAAAAGAACCACAGGGTACACACTGGTTGCTTCCCTGAATCAACTTCTCGAGGCAGGGTGTTCTGCGTCTTGTGAACGGCCTCACCAAGGAAGGCCCTAGCTAGGCCCATGGGCCCGTGCCTCTTCAAAAGCCTGCAGTGCTACAGGAAAAACTCTGCTTTAGTTGCAATAAGAATGCAAGCAGTGTTTCTCCTGATGGCAGTGTAACTTCAGGTAAGAGGTCTTAGATGGGAGAAGAAGCCTAGTGTTTTCCCTCTGGGCAGCTCAGTCTAAAGAATGAGTTCGACTTCCACGGCATGTTGGAACTTGCTAGAACGGTGCTCGTGAACTTGTGCGAGTGCTGTGAATCAAGATATGACAAGAAAGAGTGCAGTGTGTTGCCCATGACTCAGCAGACACAGAGGAACTCCGAGGGACCAATGGGCCTCGTTGTTGCTCAGCAGGCCTACAGGGGTGTGGAGATACTCAGGGATCTTGGAACAAAAATGATGCTCACCCGAGAGGCCTAGGAGTCCTGAAAAGGGTACTTCCTTTAAGGTAAAGGAGAACAGCGACTAAGAACTAACGGAAAGAGCTGAATGCCTCCCTTTCTGCAGGGCTACTCAGGGCCTTACCTCGAGGCAAGGACTCACGTTGAGATTCCCTTTAGCTCTAGAGCATGGCAAGGTGAGCCCCACCCCGGCCAAAGAAGCTCCGTGTGTAGCCAGAGAAAACTCATTTTCTTCCCACACCAATGTAGAGGGACCAGAGGCCTGTCAACAGCAGAGAATTTCAGGGAGCTTCCCGGCGGCAAGAATGGAGCTTTCCAAACGGAAAGCAAGGCTAGTACCATCATGCCCCCATTTCCATGGGCACAGGCAGCATACATCTCTGTGGTTTTTAACAAGTCCAATGAGACACAGAGTACACACTGTTTTCCTCCCTTAATCAACTTCTCGAGGCAGGGTGTTCTGCATCTAGTGAACGGCCTCACCAAGGAAAGCCCAAGCTAGGCCTCTGGGCCCGTGCCTCTTCAAAAGTCTGCAGTGCTTCAGGAAAAACTGTGCTTTAGTTGCAATAGGAAGGCAAGTCGTCTTCTTCCTGGAGGCAGGGTGACTTCAGGTAGGAGGTCCTGGATGGAAGGAGAAGCCTAGTGTTTTTCTCTGTGCAGCTCAGACCAGGGAATGAGTGCGACTTCCACGGCATGTAGGAACTTGCTAGAACGGTGCTCGTGAACCTGTATGAGTGCTGGCTTACTCAAGATCTCCCAATAAGAGTGCACTGTGTTGCCCTACACTCGGCATACACACTGTGAGTCGCAAAGCTACGGGCCTGGATATTGCTTAGAAGGGCCAGGGGAGCCTGAGGGTACTTGCTGTTCTTGCAGGGAATAGGGTTTCCAGGCGAGGCACCTAGGAGTCCTGAAAAGCGTACTGGCGTTAAAATGCTGCAGAGCGGCGACTACGGCCTCATGGAAACGGCTACACACCTCCGCTTCTGCATAGCATTTCAGGGCCTTCCCTCGAGGCAAGTTCTCCCGTTGCTTGCACTGTGAGCGACACAGCATGTTAGGATGCTGTATTTCTCCTTGAATAGAGTGACTTCAGGAAAGAGGTCCTCGATAAATTCTAAGAAGAGTGTGTTCTCAGGGCAGCTCAGACGAGGGCAATCTCGAAAACTTGCAGGACATGTTGGACTGCCTAGAAATGTGGTTCTGGTGCTGTTCGACTGCTCTGGAAATATAGCTCTACTGAAGTAACGTACAGTGTGTTGCCAGAGACTCGGCAGACACAGAGGGCCTCCGAGGGTCGTATGGGAATCAATGCTGCTCAGCAGGCCCACAGGGGTGTGGAGGGCGTCAGTGATCTTGGAACAAAAATGATGCTCACCCGAAGGGCCTAGGAGTCCTGAAAAGGGTGCTTCCTTTAACATAAAGCGGAACCTCCACTAAGAGCTCATGGAAAGAGCTGCATGCCTCCCTTTCTGCAGGGCTACTCAGGGCCTTACCTCGAGGCAAGGACTCACGTCGAGATTCCCTTTAGCTCTAGAGCATGGCAAGGTGAGCCCCAACCGGGCCAATGAAGCTCCGTGTGTAGCCAGAGAAATCTCATTTTCTTCCCACACCCATGCCTACAGTGGCCAGAGAGCTGTTAACAGCAGAGAATTTCAGGGAGCTTCACGGCAGCAAGAATGGGGCTTTCCAAATGGAAAGCAAGGCTAGTACCATCATGCCCCCATTACCATGGGCACAGGCGGCATACATCTCTGTGGTTTCTAACAAGTCAAAAGAACCACAGGGTACACACTGGTTGCTTCCCTGAATCAACTTCTCGAGGCAGGGTGTTCTGCGTCTTGTGAACGGCCTCACCAAGGAAGGCCCTAGCTAGGCCCATGGGCCCGTGCCTCTTCAAAAGCCTGCAGTGCTACAGGAAAAACTCTGCTTTAGTTGCAATAAGAATGCAAGCAGTGTTTCTCCTGATGGCAGTGTAACTTCAGGTAAGAGGTCTTAGATGGAAGAAGAAGCCTAGTGTTTTCCCTCTGGGCAGCTCAGTCTAAAGAATGAGTTCGACTTCCACGGCATGTTGGAACTTGCTAGAACGGTGCTCGTGAACTTGTGCGAGTGCTGTGAATCAAGATATGACAAGAAAGAGTGCAGTGTGTTGCCCATGACTCAGCAGACACAGAGGAACTCCGAGGGACCAATGGGCCTCGTTGTTGCTCAGCAGGCCTACAGGGGTGTGGAGATACTCAGGGATCTTGGAACAAAAATGATGCTCACCCGAGAGGCCTAGGAGTCCTGAAAAGGGTACTTCCTTTAAGGTAAAGGAGAACAGCGACTAAGAACTAACGGAAAGAGCTGAATGCCTCCCTTTCTGCAGGGCTACTCAGGGCCTTACCTCGAGGCAAGGACTCACGTTGAGATTCCCTTTAGCTCTAGAGCATGGCAAGGTGAGCCCCACCCCGGCCAAAGAAGCTCCGTGTGTAGCCAGAGAAAACTCATTTTCTTCCCACACCAATGTAGAGGGACCAGAGGCCTGTCAACAGCAGAGAATTTCAGGGAGCTTCCCGGCGGCAAGAATGGAGCTTTCCAAACGGAAAGCAAGGCTAGTACCATCATGCCCCCATTTCCATGGGCACAGGCAGCATACATCTCTGTGGTTTTTAACAAGTCCAATGAGACACAGAGTACACACTGTTTTCCTCCCTTAATCAACTTCTCGAGGCAGGGTGTTCTGCATCTAGTGAACGGCCTCACCAAGGAAAGCCCAAGCTAGGCCTCTGGGCCCGTGCCTCTTCAAAAGTCTGCAGTGCTTCAGGAAAAACTGTGCTTTAGTTGCAATAGGAAGGCAAGTCGTCTTCTTCCTGGAGGCAGGGTGACTTCAGGTAGGAGGTCCTGGATGGAAGGAGAAGCCTAGTGTTTTTCTCTGTGCAGCTCAGACCAGGGAATGAGTGCGACTTCCACGGCATGTAGGAACTTGCTAGAACGGTGCTCGTGAACCTGTATGAGTGCTGGCTTACTCAAGATGTCCCAATAAGAGTGCACTGTGTTGCCCTACACTCGGCATACACACTGTGAGTCGGAAAGCTACGGGCCTGGATATTGCTTAGAAGGGCCAGGGGAGCCTGAGGGTACTTGCTGTTCTTGCAGGGAATAGGGTTTCCAGGCGAGGCACCTAGGAGTCCTGAAAAGCGTACTGGCGTTAAAATGCTGCAGAGCGGCGACTACGGCCTCATGGAAACGGCTACACACCTCCGCTTCTGCATAGCATTTCAGGGCCTTCCCTCGAGGCAAGTTCTCCCGTTGCTTGCACTGTGAGCGACACAGCATGTTAGGATGCTGTATTTCTCCTTGAATAGAGTGACTTCAGGAAAGAGGTCCTCGATAAATTCTAAGAAGAGTGTGTTCTCAGGGCAGCTCAGACGAGGGCAATCTCGAAAACTTGCAGGACATGTTGGACTGCCTAGAAATGTGGTTCTGGTGCTGTTCGACTGCTCTGGAAATATAGCTCTACTGAAGTAACGTACAGTGTGTTGCCAGAGACTCGGCAGACACAGAGGGCCTCCGAGGGTCGTATGGGAATCAATGCTGCTCAGCAGGCCCACAGGGGTGTGGAGGGCGTCAGTGATCTTGGAACAAAAATGATGCTCACCCGAAGGGCCTAGGAGTCCTGAAAAGGGTGCTTCCTTTAACATAAAGCGGAACCTCCACTAAGAGCTCATGGAAAGAGCTGCATGCCTCCCTTTCTGCAGGGCTACTCAGGGCCTTACCTCGAGGCAAGGACTCACGTCGAGATTCCCTTTAGCTCTAGAGCATGGCAAGGTGAGCCCCAACCGGGCCAATGAAGCTCCGTGTGTAGCCAGAGAAATCTCATTTTCTTCCCACACCCATGCCTACAGTGGCCAGAGAGCTGTTAACAGCAGAGAATTTCAGGGAGCTTCACGGCAGCAAGAATGGGGCTTTCCAAATGGAAAGCAAGGCTAGTACCATCATGCCCCCATTACCATGGGCACAGGCGGCATACATCTCTGTGGTTTCTAACAAGTCAAAAGAACCACAGGGTACACACTGGTTGCTTCCCTGAATCAACTTCTCGAGGCAGGGTGTTCTGCGTCTTGTGAACGGCCTCACCAAGGAAGGCCCTAGCTAGGCCCATGGGCCCGTGCCTCTTCAAAAGCCTGCAGTGCTACAGGAAAAACTCTGCTTTAGTTGCAATAAGAATGCAAGCAGTGTTTCTCCTGATGGCAGTGTAACTTCAGGTAAGAGGTCTTAGATGGAAGAAGAAGCCTAGTGTTTTCCCTCTGGGCAGCTCAGTCTAAAGAATGAGTTCGACTTCCACGGCATGTTGGAACTTGCTAGAACGGTGCTCGTGAACTTGTGCGAGTGCTGTGAATCAAGATATGACAAGAAAGAGTGCAGTGTGTTGCCCATGACTCAGCAGACACAGAGGAACTCCGAGGGACCAATGGGCCTCGTTGTTGCTCAGCAGGCCTACAGGGGTGTGGAGATACTCAGGGATCTTGGAACAAAAATGATGCTCACCCGAGAGGCCTAGGAGTCCTGAAAAGGGTACTTCCTTTAAAGTAAAGGAGAACAGCGACTAAGAACTAACGGAAAGAGCTGAATGCCTCCCTTTCTGCAGGGCTACTCAGGGCCTTACCTCGAGGCAAGGACTCACGTTGAGATTCCCTTTAGCTCTAGAGCATGGCAAGGTGAGCCCCACCCCGGCCAAAGAAGCTCCGTGTGTAGCCAGAGAAAACTCATTTTCTTCCCACACCAATGTAGAGGGACCAGAGGCCTGTCAACAGCAGAGAATTTCAGGGAGCTTCACGGCGGCAAGAATGGAGCTTTCCAAACGGAAAGCAAGGCTAGTACCATCATGCCCCCATTTCCATGGGCACAGGCAGCATACATCTCTGTGGTTTTTAACAAGTCCAATGAGACACAGAGTACACACTGTTTTCCTCCCTTAATCAACTTCTCGAGGCAGGGTGTTCTGCATCTAGTGAACGGCCTCACCAAGGAAAGCCCAAGCTAGGCCTCTGGGCCCGTGCCTCTTCAAAAGTCTGCAGTGCTTCAGGAAAAACTGTGCTTTAGTTGCAATAGGAAGGCAAGTCGTCTTCTTCCTGGAGGCAGGGTGACTTCAGGTAGGAGGTCCTGGATGGAAGGAGAAGCCTAGTGTTTTTCTCTGTGCAGCTCAGACCAGGGAATGAGTGCGACTTCCACGGCATGTAGGAACTTGCTAGAACGGTGCTCGTGAACCTGTATGAGTGCTGGCTTACTCAAGATGTCCCAATAAGAGTGCACTGTGTTGCCCTACACTCGGCATACACACTGTGAGTCGGAAAGCTACGGGCCTGGATATTGCTTAGAAGGGCCAGGGGAGCCTGAGGGTACTTGCTGTTCTTGCAGGGAATAGGGTTTCCAGGCGAGGCACCTAGGAGTCCTGAAAAGCGTACTGGCGTTAAAATGCTGCAGAGCGGCGACTACGGCCTCATGGAAACGGCTACACACCTCCGCTTCTGCATAGCATTTCAGGGCCTTACCTCGAGGCAAGTTCTCCCGTTGCTTGCACTGTGAGCGACACAGCATGTTAGGATGCTGTATTTCTCCTTGAATAGAGTGACTTCAGGAAAGAGGTCCTCGATAAATTCTAAGAAGAGTGTGTTCTCAGGGCAGCTCAGACGAGGGCAATCTCGAAAACTTGCAGGACATGTTGGACTGCCTAGAAATGTGGTTCTGGTGCTGTTCGACTGCTCTGGAAATATAGCTCTACTGAAGTAACGTACAGTGTGTTGCCAGAGACTCGGCAGACACAGAGGGCCTCCGAGGGTCGTATGGGAATCAATGCTGCTCAGCAGGCCCACAGGGGTGTGGAGGGCGTCAGTGATCTTGGAACAAAAATGATGCAAACCCGAAGGGCCTAGGAGTCCTGAAAAGGGTGCTTCCTTTAACATAAAGCGGAACCTCCACTAAGAGCTCATGGAAAGAGCTGCATGCCTCCCTTTCTGCAGGGCTACTCAGGGCCTTACCTCGAGGCAAGGACTCACGTCGAGATTCCCTTTAGCTCTAGAGCATGGCAAGGTGAGCCCCAACCGGGCCAATGAAGCTCCGTGTGTAGCCAGAGAAATCTCATTTTCTTCCCACACCCATGCCTACAGTGGCCAGAGAGCTGTTAACAGCAGAGAATTTCAGGGAGCTTCACGGCAGCAAGAATGGGGCTTTCCAAATGGAAAGCAAGGCTAGTACCATCATGCCCCCATTACCATGGGCACAGGCGGCATACATCTCTGCGGTTTCTAACAAGTCAAAAGAACCACAGGGTACACACTGGTTGCTTCCCTGAATCAACTTCTCGAGGCAGGGTGTTCTGCGTCTTGTGAACGGCCTCACCAAGGAAGGCCCTAGCTAGGCCCATGGGCCCGTGCCTCTTCAAAAGCCTGCAGTGCTACAGGAAAAACTCTGCTTTAGTTGCAATAAGAATGCAAGCAGTGTTTCTCCTGATGGCAGTGTAACTTCAGGTAAGAGGTCTTAGATGGAAGAAGAAGCCTAGTGTTTTCCCTCTGGGCAGCTCAGTCTAAAGAATGAGTTCGACTTCCACGGCATGTTGGAACTTGCTAGAACGGTGCTCGTGAACTTGTGCGAGTGCTGTGAATCAAGATATGACAAGAAAGAGTGCAGTGTGTTGCCCATGACTCAGCAGACACAGAGGAACTCCGAGGGACCAATGGGCCTCGTTGTTGCTCAGCAGGCCTACAGGGGTGTGGAGATACTCAGGGATCTTGGAACAAAAATGATGCTCACCCGAGAGGCCTAGGAGTCCTGAAAAGGGTACTTCCTTTAAAGTAAAGGAGAACAGCGACTAAGAACTAACGGAAAGAGCTGAATGCCTCCCTTTCTGCAGGGCTACTCAGGGCCTTACCTCGAGGCAAGGACTCACGTTGAGATTCCCTTTAGCTCTAGAGCATGGCAAGGTGAGCCCCACCCCGGCCAAAGAAGCTCCGTGTGTAGCCAGAGAAAACTCATTTTCTTCCCACACCAATGTAGAGGGACCAGAGGCCTGTCAACAGCAGAGAATTTCAGGGAGCTTCACGGCGGCAAGAATGGAGCTTTCCAAACGGAAAGCAAGGCTAGTACCATCATGCCCCCATTTCCATGGGCACAGGCAGCATACATCTCTGTGGTTTTTAACAAGTCCAATGAGACACAGAGTACACACTGTTTTCCTCCCTTAATCAACTTCTCGAGGCAGGGTGTTCTGCATCTAGTGAACGGCCTCACCAAGGAAAGCCCAAGCTAGGCCTCTGGGCCCGTGCCTCTTCAAAAGTCTGCAGTGCTTCAGGAAAAACTGTGCTTTAGTTGCAATAGGAAGGCAAGTCGTCTTCTTCCTGGAGGCAGGGTGACTTCAGGTAGGAGGTCCTGGATGGAAGGAGAAGCCTAGTGTTTTTCTCTGTGCAGCTCAGACCAGGGAATGAGTGCGACTTCCACGGCATGTAGGAACTTGCTAGAACGGTGCTCGTGAACCTGTATGAGTGCTGGCTTACTCAAGATGTCCCAATAAGAGTGCACTGTGTTGCCCTACACTCGGCATACACACTGTGAGTCGGAAAGCTACGGGCCTGGATATTGCTTAGAAGGGCCAGGGGAGCCTGAGGGTACTTGCTGTTCTTGCAGGGAATAGGGTTTCCAGGCGAGGCACCTAGGAGTCCTGAAAAGCGTACTGGCGTTAAAATGCTGCAGAGCGGCGACTACGGCCTCATGGAAACGGCTACACACCTCCGCTTCTGCATAGCATTTCAGGGCCTTCCCTCGAGGCAAGTTCTCCCGTTGCTTGCACTGTGAGCGACACAGCATGTTAGGATGCTGTATTTCTCCTTGAATAGAGTGACTTCAGGAAAGAGGTCCTCGATAAATTCTAAGAAGAGTGTGTTCTCAGGGCAGCTCAGACGAGGGCAATCTCGAAAACTTGCAGGACATGTTGGACTGCCTAGAAATGTGGTTCTGGTGCTGTTCGACTGCTCTGGAAATATAGCTCTACTGAAGTAACGTACAGTGTGTTGCCAGAGACTCGGCAGACACAGAGGGCCTCCGAGGGTCGTATGGGAATCAATGCTGCTCAGCAGGCCCACAGGGGTGTGGAGGGCGTCAGTGATCTTGGAACAAAAATGATGCTCACCCGAAGGGCCTAGGAGTCCTGAAAAGGGTGCTTCCTTTAACATAAAGCGGAACCTCCACTAAGAGCTCATGGAAAGAGCTGCATGCCTCCCTTTCTGCAGGGCTACTCAGGGCCTTACCTCGAGGCAAGGACTCACGTCGAGATTCCCTTTAGCTCTAGAGCATGGCAAGGTGAGCCCCAACCGGGCCAATGAAGCTCCGTGTGTAGCCAGAGAAATCTCATTTTCTTCCCACACCCATGCCTACAGTGGCCAGAGAGCTGTTAACAGCAGAGAATTTCAGGGAGCTTCACGGCAGCAAGAATGGGGCTTTCCAAATGGAAAGCAAGGCTAGTACCATCATGCCCCCATTACCATGGGCACAGGCGGCATACATCTCTGCGGTTTCTAACAAGTCAAAAGAACCACAGGGTACACACTGGTTGCTTCCCTGAATCAACTTCTCGAGGCAGGGTGTTCTGCGTCTTGTGAACGGCCTCACCAAGGAAGGCCCTAGCTAGGCCCATGGGCCCGTGCCTCTTCAAAAGCCTGCAGTGCTACAGGAAAAACTCTGCTTTAGTTGCAATAAGAATGCAAGCAGTGTTTCTCCTGATGGCAGTGTAACTTCAGGTAAGAGGTCTTAGATGGAAGAAGAAGCCTAGTGTTTTCCCTCTGGGCAGCTCAGTCTAAAGAATGAGTTCGACTTCCACGGCATGTTGGAACTTGCTAGAACGGTGCTCGTGAACTTGTGCGAGTGCTGTGAATCAAGATATGACAAGAAAGAGTGCAGTGTGTTGCCCATGACTCAGCAGACACAGAGGAACTCCGAGGGACCAATGGGCCTCGTTGTTGCTCAGCAGGCCTACAGGGGTGTGGAGATACTCAGGGATCTTGGAACAAAAATGATGCTCACCCGAGAGGCCTAGGAGTCCTGAAAAGGGTACTTCCTTTAAAGTAAAGGAGAACAGCGACTAAGAACTAACGGAAAGAGCTGAATGCCTCCCTTTCTGCAGGGCTACTCAGGGCCTTACCTCGAGGCAAGGACTCACGTTGAGATTCCCTTTAGCTCTAGAGCATGGCAAGGTGAGCCCCACCCCGGCCAAAGAAGCTCCGTGTGTAGCCAGAGAAAACTCATTTTCTTCCCACACCAATGTAGAGGGACCAGAGGCCTGTCAACAGCAGAGAATTTCAGGGAGCTTCACGGCGGCAAGAATGGAGCTTTCCAAACGGAAAGCAAGGCTAGTACCATCATGCCCCCATTTCCATGGGCACAGGCAGCATACATCTCTGTGGTTTTTAACAAGTCCAATGAGACACAGAGTACACACTGTTTTCCTCCCTTAATCAACTTCTCGAGGCAGGGTGTTCTGCATCTAGTGAACGGCCTCACCAAGGAAAGCCCAAGCTAGGCCTCTGGGCCCGTGCCTCTTCAAAAGTCTGCAGTGCTTCAGGAAAAACTGTGCTTTAGTTGCAATAGGAAGGCAAGTCGTCTTCTTCCTGGAGGCAGGGTGACTTCAGGTAGGAGGTCCTGGATGGAAGGAGAAGCCTAGTGTTTTTCTCTGTGCAGCTCAGACCAGGGAATGAGTGCGACTTCCACGGCATGTAGGAACTTGCTAGAACGGTGCTCGTGAACCTGTATGAGTGCTGGCTTACTCAAGATGTCCCAATAAGAGAGCACTGTGTTGCCCTACACTCGGCATACACACTGTGAGTCGGAAAGCTACGGGCCTGGATATTGCTTAGAAGGGCCAGGGGAGCCTGAGGGTACTTGCTGTTCTTGCAGGGAATAGGGTTTCCAGGCGAGGCACCTAGGAGTCCTGAAAAGCGTACTGGCGTTAAAATGCTGCAGAGCGGCGACTACGGCCTCATGGAAACGGCTACACACCTCCGCTTCTGCATAGCATTTCAGGGCCTTACCTCGAGGCAAGTTCTCCCGTTGCTTGCACTGTGAGCGACACAGCATGTTAGGATGCTGTATTTCTCCTTGAATAGAGTGACTTCAGGAAAGAGGTCCTCGATAAATTCTAAGAAGAGTGTGTTCTCAGGGCAGCTCAGACGAGGGCAATCTCGAAAACTTGCAGGACATGTTGGACTGCCTAGAAATGTGGTTCTGGTGCTGTTCGACTGCTCTGGAAATATAGCTCTACTGAAGTAACGTACAGTGTGTTGCCAGAGACTCGGCAGACACAGAGGGCCTCCGAGGGTCGTATGGGAATCAATGCTGCTCAGCAGGCCCACAGGGGTGTGGAGGGCGTCAGTGATCTTGGAACAAAAATGATGCTCACCCGAAGGGCCTAGGAGTCCTGAAAAGGGTGCTTCCTTTAACATAAAGCGGAACCTCCACTAAGAGCTCATGGAAAGAGCTGCATGCCTCCCTTTCTGCAGGGCTACTCAGGGCCTTACCTCGAGGCAAGGACTCACGTCGAGATTCCCTTTAGCTCTAGAGCATGGCAAGGTGAGCCCCAACCGGGCCAATGAAGCTCCGTGTGTAGCCAGAGAAATCTCATTTTCTTCCCACACCCATGCCTACAGTGGCCAGAGAGCTGTTAACAGCAGAGAATTTCAGGGAGCTTCACGGCAGCAAGAATGGGGCTTTCCAAATGGAAAGCAAGGCTAGTACCATCATGCCCCCATTACCATGGGCACAGGCGGCATACATCTCTGCGGTTTCTAACAAGTCAAAAGAACCACAGGGTACACACTGGTTGCTTCCCTGAATCAACTTCTCGAGGCAGGGTGTTCTGCGTCTTGTGAACGGCCTCACCAAGGAAGGCCCTAGCTAGGCCCATGGGCCCGTGCCTCTTCAAAAGCCTGCAGTGCTACAGGAAAAACTCTGCTTTAGTTGCAATAAGAATGCAAGCAGTGTTTCTCCTGATGGCAGTGTAACTTCAGGTAAGAGGTCTTAGATGGAAGAAGAAGCCTAGTGTTTTCCCTCTGGGCAGCTCAGTCTAAAGAATGAGTTCGACTTCCACGGCATGTTGGAACTTGCTAGAACGGTGCTCGTGAACTTGTGCGAGTGCTGTGAATCAAGATATGACAAGAAAGAGTGCAGTGTGTTGCCCATGACTCAGCAGACACAGAGGAACTCCGAGGGACCAATGGGCCTCGTTGTTGCTCAGCAGGCCTACAGGGGTGTGGAGATACTCAGGGATCTTGGAACAAAAATGATGCTCACCCGAGAGGCCTAGGAGTCCTGAAAAGGGTACTTCCTTTAAAGTAAAGGAGAACAGCGACTAAGAACTAACGGAAAGAGCTGAATGCCTCCCTTTCTGCAGGGCTACTCAGGGCCTTACCTCGAGGCAAGGACTCACGTTGAGATTCCCTTTAGCTCTAGAGCATGGCAAGGTGAGCCCCACCCCGGCCAAAGAAGCTCCGTGTGTAGCCAGAGAAAACTCATTTTCTTCCCACACCAATGTAGAGGGACCAGAGGCCTGTCAACAGCAGAGAATTTCAGGGAGCTTCACGGCGGCAAGAATGGAGCTTTCCAAACGGAAAGCAAGGCTAGTACCATCATGCCCCCATTTCCATGGGCACAGGCAGCATACATCTCTGTGGTTTTTAACAAGTCCAATGAGACACAGAGTACACACTGTTTTCCTCCCTTAATCAACTTCTCGAGGCAGGGTGTTCTGCATCTAGTGAACGGCCTCACCAAGGAAAGCCCAAGCTAGGCCTCTGGGCCCGTGCCTCTTCAAAAGTCTGCAGTGCTTCAGGAAAAACTGTGCTTTAGTTGCAATAGGAAGGCAAGTCGTCTTCTTCCTGGAGGCAGGGTGACTTCAGGTAGGAGGTCCTGGATGGAAGGAGAAGCCTAGTGTTTTTCTCTGTGCAGCTCAGACCAGGGAATGAGTGCGACTTCCACGGCATGTAGGAACTTGCTAGAACGGTGCTCGTGAACCTGTATGAGTGCTGGCTTACTCAAGATGTCCCAATAAGAGTGCACTGTGTTGCCCTACACTCGGCATACACACTGTGAGTCGGAAAGCTACGGGCCTGGATATTGCTTAGAAGGGCCAGGGGAGCCTGAGGGTACTTGCTGTTCTTGCAGGGAATAGGGTTTCCAGGCGAGGCACCTAGGAGTCCTGAAAAGCGTACTGGCGTTAAAATGCTGCAGAGCGGCGACTACGGCCTCATGGAAACGGCTACACACCTCCGCTTCTGCATAGCATTTCAGGGCCTTACCTCGAGGCAAGTTCTCCCGTTGCTTGCACTGTGAGCGACACAGCATGTTAGGATGCTGTATTTCTCCTTGAATAGAGTGACTTCAGGAAAGAGGTCCTCGATAAATTCTAAGAAGAGTGTGTTCTCAGGGCAGCTCAGACGAGGGCAATCTCGAAAACTTGCAGGACATGTTGGACTGCCTAGAAATGTGGTTCTGGTGCTGTTCGACTGCTCTGGAAATATAGCTCTACTGAAGTAACGTACAGTGTGTTGCCAGAGACTCGGCAGACACAGAGGGCCTCCGAGGGTCGTATGGGAATCAATGCTGCTCAGCAGGCCCACAGGGGTGTGGAGGGCGTCAGTGATCTTGGAACAAAAATGATGCTCACCCGAAGGGCCTAGGAGTCCTGAAAAGGGTGCTTCCTTTAACATAAAGCGGAACCTCCACTAAGAGCTCATGGAAAGAGCTGCATGCCTCCCTTTCTGCAGGGCTACTCAGGGCCTTACCTCGAGGCAAGGACTCACGTCGAGATTCCCTTTAGCTCTAGAGCATGGCAAGGTGAGCCCCAACCGGGCCAATGAAGCTCCGTGTGTAGCCAGAGAAATCTCATTTTCTTCCCACACCCATGCCTACAGTGGCCAGAGAGCTGTTAACAGCAGAGAATTTCAGGGAGCTTCACGGCAGCAAGAATGGGGCTTTCCAAATGGAAAGCAAGGCTAGTACCATCATGCCCCCATTACCATGGGCACAGGCGGCATACATCTCTGCGGTTTCTAACAAGTCAAAAGAACCACAGGGTACACACTGGTTGCTTCCCTGAATCAACTTCTCGAGGCAGGGTGTTCTGCGTCTTGTGAACGGCCTCACCAAGGAAGGCCCTAGCTAGGCCCATGGGCCCGTGCCTCTTCAAAAGCCTGCAGTGCTACAGGAAAAACTCTGCTTTAGTTGCAATAAGAATGCAAGCAGTGTTTCTCCTGATGGCAGTGTAACTTCAGGTAAGAGGTCTTAGATGGAAGAAGAAGCCTAGTGTTTTCCCTCTGGGCAGCTCAGTCTAAAGAATGAGTTCGACTTCCACGGCATGTTGGAACTTGCTAGAACGGTGCTCGTGAACTTGTGCGAGTGCTGTGAATCAAGATATGACAAGAAAGAGTGCAGTGTGTTGCCCATGACTCAGCAGACACAGAGGAACTCCGAGGGACCAATGGGCCTCGTTGTTGCTCAGCAGGCCTACAGGGGTGTGGAGATACTCAGGGATCTTGGAACAAAAATGATGCTCACCCGAGAGGCCTAGGAGTCCTGAAAAGGGTACTTCCTTTAAAGTAAAGGAGAACAGCGACTAAGAACTAACGGAAAGAGCTGAATGCCTCCCTTTCTGCAGGGCTACTCAGGGCCTTACCTCGAGGCAAGGACTCACGTTGAGATTCCCTTTAGCTCTAGAGCATGGCAAGGTGAGCCCCACCCCGGCCAAAGAAGCTCCGTGTGTAGCCAGAGAAAACTCATTTTCTTCCCACACCAATGTAGAGGGACCAGAGGCCTGTCAACAGCAGAGAATTTCAGGGAGCTTCACGGCGGCAAGAATGGAGCTTTCCAAACGGAAAGCAAGGCTAGTACCATCATGCCCCCATTTCCATGGGCACAGGCAGCATACATCTCTGTGGTTTTTAACAAGTCAAATGAGACACAGAGTACACACTGTTTTCCTCCCTTAATCAACTTCTCGAGGCAGGGTGTTCTGCATCTAGTGAACGGCCTCACCAAGGAAAGCCCAAGCTAGGCCTCTGGGCCCGTGCCTCTTCAAAAGTCTGCAGTGCTTCAGGAAAAACTGTGCTTTAGTTGCAATAGGAAGGCAAGTCGTCTTCTTCCTGGAGGCAGGGTGACTTCAGGTAGGAGGTCCTGGATGGAAGGAGAAGCCTAGTGTTTTTCTCTGTGCAGCTCAGACCAGGGAATGAGTGCGACTTCCACGGCATGTAGGAACTTGCTAGAACGGTGCTCGTGAACCTGTATGAGTGCTGGCTTACTCAAGATGTCCCAATAAGAGAGCACTGTGTTGCCCTACACTCGGCATACACACTGTGAGTCGGAAAGCTACGGGCCTGGATATTGCTTAGAAGGGCCAGGGGAGCCTGAGGGTACTTGCTGTTCTTGCAGGGAATAGGGTTTCCAGGCGAGGCACCTAGGAGTCCTGAAAAGCGTACTGGCGTTAAAATGCTGCAGAGCGGCGACTACGGCCTCATGGAAACGGCTACACACCTCCGCTTCTGCATAGCATTTCAGGGCCTTACCTCGAGGCAAGTTCTCCCGTTGCTTGCACTGTGAGCGACACAGCATGTTAGGATGCTGTATTTCTCCTTGAATAGAGTGACTTCAGGAAAGAGGTCCTCGATAAATTCTAAGAAGAGTGTGTTCTCAGGGCAGCTCAGACGAGGGCAATCTCGAAAACTTGCAGGACATGTTGGACTGCCTAGAAATGTGGTTCTGGTGCTGTTCGACTGCTCTGGAAATATAGCTCTACTGAAGTAACGTACAGTGTGTTGCCAGAGACTCGGCAGACACAGAGGGCCTCCGAGGGTCGTATGGGAATCAATGCTGCTCAGCAGGCCCACAGGGGTGTGGAGGGCGTCAGTGATCTTGGAACAAAAATGATGCTCACCCGAAGGGCCTAGGAGTCCTGAAAAGGGTGCTTCCTTTAACATAAAGCGGAACCTCCACTAAGAGCTCATGGAAAGAGCTGCATGCCTCCCTTTCTGCAGGGCTACTCAGGGCCTTACCTCGAGGCAAGGACTCACGTCGAGATTCCCTTTAGCTCTAGAGCATGGCAAGGTGAGCCCCAACCGGGCCAATGAAGCTCCGTGTGTAGCCAGAGAAATCTCATTTTCTTCCCACACCCATGCCTACAGTGGCCAGAGAGCTGTTAACAGCAGAGAATTTCAGGGAGCTTCACGGCAGCAAGAATGGGGCTTTCCAAATGGAAAGCAAGGCTAGTACCATCATGCCCCCATTACCATGGGCACAGGCGGCATACATCTCTGTGGTTTCTAACAAGTCAAAAGAACCACAGGGTACACACTGGTTGCTTCCCTGAATCAACTTCTCGAGGCAGGGTGTTCTGCGTCTTGTGAACGGCCTCACCAAGGAAGGCCCTAGCTAGGCCCATGGGCCCGTGCCTCTTCAAAAGCCTGCAGTGCTACAGGAAAAACTCTGCTTTAGTTGCAATAAGAATGCAAGCAGTGTTTCTCCTGATGGCAGTGTAACTTCAGGTAAGAGGTCTTAGATGGAAGAAGAAGCCTAGTGTTTTCCCTCTGGGCAGCTCAGTCTAAAGAATGAGTTCGACTTCCACGGCATGTTGGAACTTGCTAGAACGGTGCTCG